>NC_136956.1:4445863-4620863 GCF_032717465.1 Coenobita brevimanus
ATGCTGCATTTGCGTCTTTCCATCCAGTCAACAGGGGTACCATTGTAGGCTTCACAGCATCTCGTTATTTGATTATATGGCTACCACCCAGCTTTGTACATGGCTTCCCCTGTTACAAGAAACCATTAGTCTTCTCACTCACAGTAGCGTCACGTGAACTGGAAAGAAGAGTATTAAAGGGTGATAGGAGAGATGGCAAAAATAAGAAGGAAGGAGGGCAGACGCAGAAAAAGAATGACAGAGGTTAAGAATGAAGTAAGCAGTACTACATGAAGTGGGTGGATGGTGAGTGCCCACACCTACCACCTGGAAAAAATATGCAACAAAATCATCACCTTACAGAAAAATTTAAGGCAATAATGTCAACGAAAGGTGCATCCTTCAGAGTAAAGAAACGAGGACATTGTTGTCCGAGTTCAGAAGGTGAGGGAAGGTGCACATGAGGAAGAACGGATGTAGTATGAGAACAAAATCTGTTAAGGTTGGGACACAAACGCAAAGAACATTAGAATTAGTGGCAAGCTAGTGTTGGTTTATTTTTGTATTTCTGCAGCTCCTACACTGCAGGAGATACCCATGTCGTGAATATAGAGTGGCAACAAAAATAGGCTTCTTGTTCGTATTTTTAGTTAGTTGTTTTCCGGGGAGGGGCACTAACCCTCCGCCAACCCACTTGTGTCACGTAGGGAACACGTGTTGGTTGGTTATAAGGTTACCACCCAGCGTTGTAATTGATTTCCTGGTTTACAGGAAATCATTTGGCTTGCCACTAGATGTAGAGCTACCCTTGACACAGGGTACAACTACACTAAGTGGGTGGATGATGGGCGCCCCCAACTACCATAATGGCCATGCGGAGATGATGGAGAGTGAAAGACTGACGAGGAGAGTGTATGTGAGTGAGATGGAGGGTGAGAGAGGGAGGGGAAGGCCAAGGATGAGATGGAGAGATGGAGTAGAGAGATATATGAGAGAGGGCGGTATGAATTGGGAGCAGGGCAGTGGAATGGCGAGGGACAGGGCGACGTGGAGGCGATTTGTTTGTGGCCACCCCGTAAGGGATTAAGGCGTCTGGCAATAGATAGATAGATAGAACAAAAATAGCTATGCACTGTTACTGCCGGAGATTTTTCGTTGCATCTTATGAGAGGTGTAAACTACATTGAATACAATCGTCAGGCGCTATAACGTAACTGCCAGACCCAGTTTGCCTCTTTTGGAGTGTAAGGACCTGATTCTTCAGAGCCGTTTTCCAAAATATTTAGGAGTCGACCGGCGCCCTCGGTGGCGTTTGAAATGATAGAAATACATTCGCTCACCTCTAGCAGTCGAACCGTAGGACATAGGACCATTTTCACAGTCGCCCCCAACCAGCATTCTGAGGGTTTCTTTCGGAGATTGGAATAGAGCTGACCCCTAATAGACATTCCTGGGGAGTATGGAAGCTCCCCAAAAGACGGATCAGAAAAATAAAATTCGTTGTCTAACGCATACAGTATATTTATCAGTGCTTTGCAGTCAGATACCCGCTGTAGTATTGCTCAGACAATTACACAGCGCATAAAGTAAATGTCTCATGTTTATATACTTTCAGTTTCTAAACTAACAGAATACAAGTAAACTCATCTCTCTTTACTTCGGAGCCTCTTGGAGGCTTTACAACAGACAGTAGGTACAGTTAGTTATCTCCGTCATTCTGTCTACGTTTTTGATTCTCTATAATTGCTGCTTTCAGATGATTTTCTTCACTTCTGATTATAATAGATGTATGAAGTCGATTTTCTGGCCAAATCATTTTCCACATTTATCACAATGGAATTTTTAAATATTCCCAGTTTACAAAAGGAGCTGCATGAGGTGTCTTTTCCTACCAACAACTTAATACATTAATGTTTTAGCGACCTAGAACTACCAACCCTACCACACCAACACAGGCAGATGTCACCATGTTAATACTCTCCCAAAAGCCATTTGGAGCGGCTGCGTAATATGAAGACGTGTTTGGGTCAGGCCTGACCGGCACTCGGGCCTGAATGGTGAAGGACGTCCGTGAAAAAGGTCCATAATCCACAACCTGTTTTAACCAGCGATCTCTACCACCAAACCATGAGGTGAAATAAGTACAATAGTAAATAAATAAAGAAAAAAAGAAAGAAAGGTTACGAACCATTCGGGGAGATATCTGACTCTGAGGGTCAAATTAAAGGCAATGATACTTAAATATATTACCCTTACATTATTTACAAGATCTCTACACAAGGGCATCACAGATTTGGGTTCTTTTATATAACAGATAAATGCAAAGTGGGACACTTCTAACCTCACTAAAATCATTTACCTTAAACAATATCAGTCAGACACTTCAGCTAATAGAGTACTAAATGGGATCAGATACATTACTAGGCTGTCATGTACAAGTTAAATACCTGTTCATAATTTACGGCTTGATGTCTTGGAGTACTTTTTACACTACATCTCAAAACCAAGAAAGAGATTTACAGGAAGCTGGATTCGAGAACGAAGGAGTCTATCACCTCTAGCTACTCCTAACGTACTCGCATCCCAGTAGCCACGCTTCTTTTAACTCCACTGCCCTATCTGAGAATGGTCATTATATCTCTTTCCAATAATCTCTTCGAGACGGTGGTCATACCAGGTTATTCACCTGAGGTTGCCTGGTGCATTGTATAGGTAGGTCCTCATCAACTGGGTTCGGCTCTTCCTCTTTTCTCTCCTTGCAGTTTGATGTGGGTGGATCCTTGTCATCGCTGGGAAGTTGTGCTCCAAACTGGGCCGCAGCTGCGTTAACAAACAAAGGTCAGCACATAAGCTGAAGCTAAGATCAACATTCACACGGCTGGTTCTCCTCAAACAGACTTCACGCAGTCAATATCCAAATTAATGGCCTGGCAGCAGTCAGTCCAGTAACAATTCTCAAAATTAAGATATGAAAGATAACACTATCATAGTTCATCCACCGTAACTTACTGGAGGTGCTCATCCTTAAGCAGCTTTTTCCTAAAACTAAGTAGCAGAGTATGGGACATTAATACATCTCTTCGCCTATAGCATTTCTTCGTGACTAGCATCATATTCAAGTATTAATCCCTGGTTACAGGTCAGGATTCAATTTGAGAAAAACGGCATTTATAATCCGAGATTTAAGGGGGACTGGAGAAGCTTTCCCTGTGGGGTAGGATTAATTTATGCCTGCATAACTCTTTCTCTGCATACGGGGAAGCGAACTAGCAACTGTTTAAGAGTGAGGGGTTTTCATTTTCGCATATCCAGTAGTACAGATTTTGTGTCTTACCTGAAGAAAATATTAAGGAATTAATAAAAATTTAGCATTCATATTCCAGCATTTCATTACCAGGTTTTATATATATATATATATATATATATATATATATATATATATACTGTATGAATACTTCAGTTCACTTAGCTATCCATTCATCAAAAGATGTAGCCAGCTGTAACTCGCTGGCGGAGAAAGCACACACACACACACACACACACACACACACACACACACACACACACACACACACACACACACATTTTGTGTGTTTGTGTGTGTGTGTGTGTGTGTGTGTGTGTGTGTGTGTGTGTGTGTGTGTGTGAGTAAATTTTTAGTTCATCCTCCTGATGGAGCTCAGTGGACGGGTGGGTAGGTTGGTGGGTAGATGGGTGGGCGGGGGTTGTTGGTGAGTGGATGGGTGGATTGGTGCAATGGACAAGGTAATTTGGGGTGGGTGGGCAAGGTGTGGCGGGGAGGGTTAGTGAGGCTCGGAGCTGAAGTTGGTGGCTGAGCAGGGTGAGTGATTTGGTGGGTTGGTCGGAGGATTGAGGTGGGAAAGGTGGGTTGATTTATTTAGGTGGGTGGGTGCTTAGGTTGGTGGGTGGATACTGTGAATAAGTACTAGGATGCTTGCAGGGGTGGAGGATTGTGGGAAATAAAGTTCATGGGGTGAATAGGTCCATGGTGAGAGTAGGTCCATGTGGGAAATAAGGTGGCCGGTCAGTTCAACCCCTGGCGAACTCAACCCCAGTCAACTCAGCCCATGGTCAACTCAACCCCAGTCAACTCAACCCCAGTCAATTCAATCCCAGTCAACTCAACCCATGGTCAACTCAACCCCGGTCAACTGAACCCCAACTCAACCCCCAGTCAACTCAACCCCAGTCAACTCAACTCCCAGTCAACTCAACCCCAGTCAACTCAATCCCCAGTCAACTCAATCCCCAGTCAACTCAATCCCCAGTCAACTCAACCCCCAGTCAACTCAAACCCGGTCAACTCTAACCAAACTCAACCCCCAGTCAACTCAACCCCAGTGAACTCTGCCTATGATCAACTCAACCCATGGCCATCTCAGCCCCAGTCAACCCAACCCCAGTCAACTCAACCTATAGTCAACTGAACCCCAGTCAACCCAACCCCCGTCAAATCAACCCATGTAAATTCAATCCCAGTCAACTGAACCCATGATAAACTCAACCTCTCATACTGTGTTCCAAAACTCGAACGTATGCTTTGGTACATAATATTTTTTTGTAATATCAGCACTCTCCCTGCACTGATTCTTACCAGCCCCAGTCCTGCGACACGTGGAGTCGGAGAACTTAGAGGACTTTTTTTTTTTTTTTTTTTTAAGGAAGGGGTAGGGCCAAGAAGACGATGGGTCAGCTAGGGCCTTGGCCTACAGGGATTTCTTTTCACAGTGAGTTTATTGCCATGTTTTTATTTTCAAGAGCACTTATCATTACATCATATGAGCAGCTGCTCTAAGAAAATTATTTTACTTAACTGTATTTATTTTTTGTACTCTGCCGCAAGTGAATTATTCTATCTATCTATATACCTAGGCTGCTTTCCCCAAGGAAAGGGAGGTAGCCGAGACAGGACGACACACTCCCCATTTACTCATCCATTCAAACACATTCATTCGCATCTTAGCCCCAAAGGGGAGAAGGGACAGATGCTCACAGCATCACACCGCACAAGGGTCACTGCGCAGTGCAATCAGTGACATCCACAGCAGGGCCCCAACAGCAGAGCTGGTTTACCCCTGCCACATCATAATAGACCCATCCCCTTACCCGCACCTGACCTGACTAGCTGATCAGACCAAATGCGGAAGAATATCCCCTCAGGGCTGCGTCATCATTTATTCATTCACAATTTCTCTCCATTTATTTCTGGCTGTGCGTGAATTATTGGCTCCTAAAAAAAAAAAAAATAAGGGTCAGCTCAAACCTTAGTCTTCTTGGACTCTAATGGAGGGACATTATAAGCCTAAAGGGCCACCACATGGGAACAAATATCGACAACAAACTCATGTTGGCAACATCTTGTTCATTTTAATCACATAGGCATTCCGAAAATCAAAACAAAATAGTGGAAAATTATTCTGGAAATTATTTAAAGTCATGCTTGCATTAATTTTGAGGGGTTGGTGGGCATTCAAAATTCACCCACTTTCAGGAATACTGATAACGACTTATTCAATAAAAATGGCTCTAAAAATTCAGTACATCCACAAAGAGGAACTAATATTTCTAAATGAGAAAATTTCATGCTTAATTTGGACAGATAAAAGATACCTTCTGAATATCAAAACAAAATAATTAAAATTATATCATTATCTAAAACCATGCTTACGTCCATTTTGAAGGGTTGGTGGGCAGTCAAAATTAAGGCACTTTCGAGAATACTGAAAAAGGTGTATGCAATAAAAATGGAAAAAAAAAATATTACATCCACAAAGGAGAACTAATACATCTTCATGAGAAAATTTCATGTTTTATATTGACAACTAAACAATGCTAATGTTGTTTTTGCAAGTAACTCCACCAGAATGGATTTTCTTGCTTACTTCACTTACTTTTCATCCTATTGTTCGTATTAATATATAGATTTAAGCATGGTGACTGTTTAATATTACAAAAAAATATTATAGATCAAACATTTGTTCGATATTTGGAAGAAAGTATGGGAGGTTGAGTTTATCATGGGTTGAGTTGACCTGGGTTGGGTTGACTGGGGTTGAGCTGACCATGTGTTGGGTTGACTGGGGTTGAGCTGACCATGTGTTGGGTTGACTGGGGTTGAGCTGACCATGTGTTGGGTTGACTGGGGTTGAGCTGACCATGTGTTGGGTTGACTGGGGTTGGGTTGACTAGGATTGAGTTGACCATGGATTGAGTTGACTGGGGTTGGGTTGACTAGGATTGAGTTGACCATGGGTTGAGTTGACCATGGGTTGAGTTGACTGGGGTTGGGTTGAGTAGGATTGAGTTGATCATGGGTTGAGTTAACCATGGGTTGAGCTGAGTGGGGTTGAGTTGAGTGAGGTTGAGTTGAGTGGGGTTGAGTTGACTGGGGTTGAGTTGACTGGGGTTGAGTTGACCATGAGTTGAGTTGACCAGGACTGAGTTGACCATGGGTTGAGTAGACCATGGGCTGAGTTGACTATGGATTGAGTTGACTGGGGTTGGGTTGACTGGGGTTGAGTTGACCATGGGTTGAGTTGACGTGGAACCAGGAAAAAACGTCCAAGGAGAATATGTCCCTGAGGAAATGTTTTAGGTGATAAAATTAGATTCATGGTGGGAACAGGTTCATGAGAAAAATAGGTTCATGGGTGGATTTGGTGCTTCCCCACTGAGGCAACATGGTTACATAAGGGAATATAGGTCCATGGTGAACACTGGTCAAAAGGGAAAATAGGTTCATGGAGAAAAAAAGTTACAAGGGGAAGAAGCTCAGGGGGAATATAGGCCAGTGAAGGGAAAACAGGTCAATGAGGAAACTAGACCTAAGGTTGATTTAGGTCCACTGTGGAAGAAATGTCCATTGGAAGAAATGTGTCCATGGGAAGAATATGCCTACAGGAAAAATAGGACCAGAGGAATCTTAGGGTCGTAGGGATATTTACGTCCTCATGAAAAGTATGTCCATAGGAAAAAATGAAACCTGGAGAAAATGTTTTAATGGGGAAAGGAGGTCCTAGGAGGAAAATAGGTCCATAGGAAAAATTTGTGTATGGGTATAGATCTCTGGAGGAAATAGGTGAGTGTGGGGTTGGCACCTAGGAGACACAGCTGGAGACGGGTACGCTTACTGGTGACATCATGTTTGTTTGATTTCTGCTAAAGTAAAATGATCTGTCTCATTTTAAGCGAAAACCCTGGAGTGTGAAGTGGATAGCAAAAAGGCAAACATGCAGACTCATTTAATGATATTATATTGATATTTGCCATATGCCAATATGCTTGCTGCTACAGTACAATTAATGTAATTAGTGTAGAAAAGGACCAGCGAACCAGATCTCAAAGTCCTCCACATAATTACTACTCAGTGCAGTAATTATTCATGAGTCGCCTGGTTTCTGTGGCTACAAAACCATTTACCAATTTTATCACAGTGTTGAAACACGACGCCCCCATCTCACCTCTATTTTTAGGAGGAGCATGGCAAATTATGAATCCAGTTCTGACTACGGTTCGTGCAAGTGGCACTTCAGACAGGCTTACGAAATTTTTAGCTGCCAATTCCCAATTAACAATGATAACGCTCGAGGAATAATGCGGTAAAAAAGATTTATACATATTTTTTCTTGAGCTTTAGTGCATCTCTCTCTCTCTCTCTCTCTCTCTCTCTCTCTCTCTCTCTCTCTCTCTCTCTCTCTCTCACACACACACACACACACACACACACACACACACACACACACACACACACACACACACACACACACCACTCTCTGGCTCAGTGGTAGCGTTCTCGCTTGCCATCTGGTAGACGGGAGTTCGAGCCTCGTTCAGGTTACGAAAAGTTTCACTGACGAAAGTGGGTGGTTACTGTCCCCCTTGAGCAAGGGGACGGGTGTGTGCGTGTGTGAAGGTCACAGCCTTGCCCTTAGATCGGACTATATGAGCTCTCAGCTCCCTACCGGGAGGGTAAAAGCTGACGATCATTACCATCAAGTGATCCTGACCGACCCGGTGAATTACACACACACACACTTCTTTCCTTCCTTCCTCCTCCCTTATTGCTTTCCCTTCTCTTTGCCTTCCTTTCTGTCTTATCTTCTTATTACTTCCTTACTCCATATCCCTCGTCCCCCCTATCTCTCCCTCCTATCCTCTATTCTATTTTCTAGTGTCCCCCCTCTCACTCAACCTTTTGCACCCATTTTTTTCCTAACTCCCTCCTTTCTCTTGTTCACTTCCTTCCTTCTTGTATCTTTCCGTTCTTCATTTCTGCCTTTCATTCCTCCATCCTCTTCTATCCCTCTACCTCATCCTCCACCCTTCCCTCCCTGTATTTCCTGTAACCCTCTCTCTCTCTCTCTCTCTCTCTCTCTCTCTCTCCTTGTCTCACTTCTTTACTCATTAGCATTTTCCTTCTTTTTCTTTTTTTTTTCCTGTCCTCCCTCGTTGACTCAATTCTATGTCACATTCCTCCACAGTCCTTGCATAGTTCCTTCCTCTTTTAATGTTTTTCTTCTTTTGGTACCCATCTATTTTGTCTTTCATACATTGTCTTCACAGTCACACATCTCTTCATTCCTTCCTTCTCTCCTGTGTACTTCCATGACTTACCGTCCTGCGTTTCTAGATACTTACCTGCGATCCTGCTTTCTACACACATCAACCTGCCCAGGCCTACCCCAGCCTACCTGCCTGTTTAACGTGTACTTACATACTCCCTATCCACGGCAGCTCCCAGTCTGTCTGTACAGCCGGGTTACTGCATACCTTCCACCTATCATTCGGTCTGCTTGCTTGACTATCTGGATCGGAAGCAACATAATACAGATGTAGGCACAAACCAGACAAAGCACTTAGAAAGTGCATTACCCTCGCCCACCAACTCGTCTATGGGAAAAACATTTCACTTTACTCTGTGTCCTTGACCTCAGCCGAACTTCTTCAGAAATATATCCCTTCTTCCTTGCTTTGCCATAAACCATCTCACAAAGTTTGGTCCAAATCAGATCGAAACTTCAAGTTGACATCTTGACCTTTGACTTTTCCTTGTGACTTTGACTGTAGGCTATTAACCAGCCATATCCAAACTAAATCGCTAAAGGAGAGGTGTTAAGGAGTTTCCTTGACTGACGAGAATACGAGCCTAAGCTCTAACCTCTCAGAAATAATGGTTTGACCCCTTCACTCCCATAAAGCAAATTTTTGCTTCTCTTTGTTTTCTCCAGATGATATTCTTTAGCTTAGATCTCTAGAGCCAGGGAGAGAACTCAAAATTTCCGATGCATTAGTGCAATTAAATCAACAAAACACAATAACGATAACAACAAAAGCTAATTCCCAAGCCAAGAGAAAAAGAAAATCAAACAGATATGTCGGCACTTCTAGAATGTTCCTCACATCTACAGATAAAAAAACATTAACTTAATCTTGCAACATAACATTTAATTTTTAAGAGGTTCCACATATCTACAGATATAAACCATTAACCTAATTCCACCAGCACAACACTGCTACTCCTTCAAAACTGTCATCCCTGACACAGTCACGTAATCCTACCTAAATACAAGTATATGCCGGCTTAAATTCCAGACTAATGGGTTATTGCCATCGTCTCTGCTGTCTAGGTCCAACGGCGTGAAGACCTGGATGGCCAGTGCTGTCACTGACTTTGTCATTCCTCTCTCGTCAACTTGTGTCCAGCAGGTCCTTGGTTTCATTCCAAGTGCAATTCCAAGGTCCAGGTCTCGTGTGGAAAACAAATCAACACACTTGACCAAGAGCTCCTCCAGCTGCTTCATCTGTGGCTTCACTAGGCACTGGGCACTCCTGGCAAGCAAATAGATCTCACAACTGGTCAGGTAGTTCTTCTTGGGGCTTAACTGTACTCCCTTTGCATGCACTGCTTGGTGGCTCCTGATCAACTTCTTGGCACAGCCCCACAACTGTGTCCTGATGTATCTTCCTAGGACAAAGTGAAAAGCTGTAGTGTCAAACAAGTTCCTGCCCACCATCATTCCACCTTCTATCATGCCATGGTTCCTGTGCTCCACCGGTCCCAGGGCAATGTGCGGTATATCATCGATCTTGCATGGCAGCAGCATCTCCGACACAGGGGGATATAACTGTAGTCTGTCTGGCTGTCACTAATAGACTTCCATGCTCCACAGCCTTCCTCCTAGCCATACTTGCATTGAATGGAAGTCAAACAGGCAGTGACAGTACATCAGGCAATCCATGCCCAGAATGCAGAGATTCCCAATGTTGGCAACACACACTGCCATGGTCTCCTTCTTTCCTCCCAGCTGCATCATAACACCCGTGGGTACCCTGTACCCAGCATAGTGCCTTGCGACTCCACACAGTCACTACAAAGTCTCTGAAAGCTGTCGATGATCCACCACATATCAGCTGTACCAAAGGCCTCTCTTATCCTGTGTTGAGGGTCATTGGGCATGCTATTGTTTCAGTCTCACCATCCCCCTCCTTGCACTTGTTATTGGCATCTCCTAAAGGGTGTGCTGCATGCTGACTCTAAACCAAACACTGTTTAAGGACTTTGACCCTGTTACTCACTTCCTGTATATCACTTTTCACTTTCTCCTCCATTATACAGGAAACCTCTTCCCTCGTGTCTCTGACCTGGTTGTATATTTTCTATACCTTTCTGTATACCGCTTCTTATTATTGCTTCAGTTTCCTGGTCTCATCCTGCAGCTCTTCTCATAGCTGGTGAAACTCCTGTGTCTGCAGTCATGTTTGTTCCTCAAGTATTGTGTAGTGTTGTTTTGTTTTTCTTGATGTGCTGTCAACACTGCGAGTATATAATTTTTTTTGTTCTTGCTATGCTTCTTGATGTTTGTTTTGTTCTCAGTATTTATGTTGTGCTTCTCTCTGTATTTCATGATATTTCTGTTGTTCTTCTTGCTGTGTTTTCAACACTGCGAGTATATCTGCCAGAGATATGTCCACCTTTTTTGCAGCCTGCCCACAAGTCTGCATCTCCCAAAGTGTATCCCACTCCTGACACCAAAATGTTACAATTTATGGTTCATAGATATGTCGAGAACGACACGTTGACAAGCTTGGATAAAAATCAAAAGCTGCTGAACACTTCAGGGTTTTATTTTTCCAGACACAGCTGAGGTACACTTGCAAAACACTTAGGCTTCTCCCTCTCTTATGCTACTTCCATCCTCACTCACCACAACTAACTCACTGTCTGTTCACTAACTGACTCTCACAGTCTAACTACCACTGATTAACTGACTGCCACTACTCTCTGATACCATCCACCCTCCACTGACTAGGTGACTCGCACTGCCTGACTATCTATTATTCACTCTCTGGCTCACTGTCTGACTAGCTCCCACTTACTAACTGCCACTGGGTCACTGTGACTAGATTTCACTTACTGTCACTGGCTCACTGACTTCTGCTGTGCACTAATTAACTGACTGACTTAGTGATGGGACAGTCCCTTTAAATGCCCCACCTCACTCTATGACTAACACAGCCCAGAACACTTCAGAGCCAAGGAGAAAACTCAAACATTTTTCTTCATTAACGCACTTAAACCAACACTGCACAATAGCATGATCATCATCATCATCCAGACCTGCTTTCCCACCCTAGGGCAGGGTGAGGAGTAGCAGTGTTCAGACAGCCCAAATTTGCCCAATCCAATGGGCCACGCTTCCATTCACTCATCATTCAAGCCCCCGGAATCCTGGCTCTGTTGGATACACCAAAAACATTCACTTCTCCTCAGCATTCATCCAGCCAGCTCGATCTCTTGTCAGTTCCCTAGCCTCACCAACTTCCAAACCTGTCTTCCTCACACACTCATCTACCATATCTCTCCACCTTCTGCTTGGCCTACCTCGCCTCCTCCCTCCTTCAAATTCGCTCAGATATACTTTTTTCACCACTATTGTTATCCATTCTCTCCACATGACCATAACATCTCAGTACACTCTCTTTGATTCTGGTGTCCACCGACTTCCTCACTCCACATCTTTCACGAATCACATTATTTCGTATCCTATGCACCCTTTGTATTCCACGTACATTCCTCAGCAGTCCCATCTCCACTGCTCTTATTCTTGACTTTTCATTTTCATGTCACACCATAGTCTCACATGCATATGTTAAAGTTGGCACTAACACTCCTTCATGTACGCCTCACGCAGCAGCAGTGCTCAAGCCTCTGTTTCTTATCAAGGCCTTCATTGCACCAGCTACTTTTTTGCCTTGTGTCACTCTATTTTCAACTTCTTATGCACATTTTCCTCTCTTTTTTATCACTGTACTCAGGTATTTCAACTCTCTCACCAATTCCAGCCTCTCTCCGTTCACTGTAACATCGCACTGGGAGTCACCTTCTCTCTCAGTAACCATCATTTCACTCTTTTCTGCATTTACTCTCAAGGCACGACGCTCACACGCATCAGCAAAACTCTGCACTAGCCTACCAAATTCTTGTCCGGTACTTGCAAGGAGTACTGCATCATCAGCATACAACAAATTTGAGATATTCCATCCATCACCATTCATTACCAACACCATCCCTCTCTCCATTACTCGTGTTTTTACTTCTCTCATCATCCCATCCATATATATATATATATATATATATATATATATATATATATATATATATATATATATATATATATATATATATATATATATATTGAACAATAACTATCTCTCTATCTATCGCTAGACGCCATAATCCCGTAAGGGGTGGCCATTTGACTTTGAGTTATTTTTTACGGGGAGGGGCACTAACCCTCCACCAACCCACTTGTTGACACGTAGGGAGCACGTATGGTTTGGTTATATGGTTACCACCCAGCGTTGTAAATGGTTTCTTGGCTAACAGGAAACCATTTGGCTTGTCACTCAATTTAAAGCCACCTGTAAAGGAAAGGAAAGCAATAAGAAGTGACAGGAAAGATGGGAGAAATAGGAAGAGAGGAGGGCAGGCACAGAAAAAGAATGATAAATGCTAAGGAAGAAGTAGGCAGCACTACATGAAGTGAGTGGATGATGGTCGCCACCACCTACCACTGAAAAAAGTGAAAATAATGATAATAGTTCTGTTTACGTACTGCGTATTATGGTGACTCTCTTTACTGACATAAGAGTATTTAATTTTGGTTCTTTGGAGAAATATTATAAACTGGCAAATGGAAGGCAGATGGATCGATACCCACAGCGTCAATCCCTATCAGTTGGTTCCGCGACTGTCCATCATTAAATCATTTTTATAATATTTGTCTTCGTCGCACACCTCTTTCTGTTCTTCTGCCCTTACTCCTCCTCCTTGTTCTCCACACATGTGCCACATTTCATCCATTCATGATATCTCTTTCTACATTTACCATTATTTCTGAATAACTCTTTCGTTCATTCTTTTGCTTTCTGTCTCTTATATTCCCCCTTCTCCCTCCCCTCTCTCTCTCTCTCATACGAAGAATAACAGAAATGGGAGGAAGCTGATGATGAAAAGGAGAGGCAAGGAGATTTACTCAGATAAATCTATATCATACAGTCTGTAGGGTGTCAGTGTGATGGTCTGATCTTGATAATATGAAACTTTTCTGCTTTCAGAAAATTACCATAAAAAAAAATCTGTCCCCCACCCACTAAACTATTCGGTAAAACAATCAGAAAAAAAGACAGAACCATTCAGGACAGTCAGAGGGTACTGGACACTTAACTGTAGGTACTGAAAAACAAATATCTGTTGAGGCAGCAGTCGAGGTGAAGGTCATGTGCCGTGAGTGGATCGATTCGAGTTCCTGAGGGGTGAGGATGGAGGAAGGTACAAGGGAGGTGAGTAGGTGAGGGTAGACTGGGGCAGAGGTAGCCAGGCGACTCAGTGTAACTTGAGCCACTGGTGGGGGTAGACGCACGCTCTTCCTCCTTGATTCCCATCCTCCTTCCTAAGTCCAGCGATTGCTACTTGTTTCCCGCTGCCCTCAGTAACCCTTACCTCTCCTACTTTGTTCGTGATCCTGTTTTTTCAGTTTATCCTCATACCACTTTCCGTGGCGTGTGCTGGAGCTGCAGCCTGCCAGAACTATCGGAAAATGTCGCAGAACTTTCAAGCAGAATGATACATGAAACTGTTCGAAAATACCGAAAATTGTACAGAGCCGCTGACGTTCTGCATTACTTGTGTTTGTCCTTGTATTTCACTAACCATTTTTGTACAGTGTTTTTGCGTCCAGGTATTTATATCAGCAGTTGGAAAATCCAGAAGAAAAGAACCTTATAAATTATGTCCCAGTATAATGGCCCTCCATGAAAAAGCTTGGAAGTCAGATTGAATCATCACTAAAAAAAAAAAGAAAGAAAAAAAAAAAGAAGGGGGATTTCGGCTTCCACATGCAAGTTCATCCCGAATCAAGAAAACGTGTTGTCTGGTAATATCACACCTAACCATGCAAAGTTGTGCTGAAAAGGTTATAGACTAATAACACGATAGTTTAAGGAGATAAATTCACACTTCCTTTCCATCACGCATGAGGAATTCTCTCTCTCTCTCTCTCTCTCTCTCTCTCTCTCTCTCTCTCTCTCTCAAATGAGAATACACAAAGCTAGAGATAGTACAAGCGTAAGAAAATTTTACCATCCACAAATGACGAAAACGGATATGAAATGCAGGAGTGGAAACACGAAGACGGACATTCGTAAGAGTAACTACAGCCCCCCCTACCTTAAGGGGGGGAATCATACCAGCCGCGAGCCGATACATATCTATCCCGGCTCGGAATATGACCTTGACCTTGACCTACTTTCACTAGTTTCGAACTCGTAGGAGAATTTCATCCCTACTACACACCTGTATAATTTTGTGATGATATCTTGAGCGGTTGCGAAGTTATCGTGGTAACAGACACACAGAGCTTGACCTACTTTCACCAATTTCGAACTCGTAGGAGATTTCCATCCCTACTACACACCTGAAAAACTCTGATGATATCTTGAACGGTTGCGAAGTCATCTTGCTAACAGACACACAGACAGACAAGCTGAAAACAATACTCGTAAGAGATTTTCATCCCCACTGCACCCCTGTAAAATTTTGTGATGATATCTTGGGCGATCGAAGTTTTCGTACCCCCCCCCCTCCCACAAATTGGAAACAATACCAGCTTCGCTAGTGCGGCTGGTAAACATACGCTGATAATGGTATGGTGGTGATGATGATGGTAACAGCAGTGGGGAGAAATAGGTGGCTATCCCTTTTTTGTGTTAAAAGGTTTGCAGCAACTGAATAAACCATATAGCGTCAGCTAGAATATGATTCCTCGCTATTTCTTGCTCCCTAAAAAATTAACAATGCAGATAATCAAAATGCTGTAGGTGATGATGACAGAAACTGCGGTGATTTTTAAAAAGATTATTATTACCTCCGCCAACGAAGCTGGAGGAAGTTATGCATCGACCTATGTTTGTTTGTTGCCGGAATCGAAAGATTCGGCAAGCATGTTCGTTAGTTCCGTATGTTTGTCTGTCTGCTTGTTTGTTTGCTCTATAAGTCACAGTTTTGCGCCAATTGTTCTGAAAAAAAAAAAAAAAAACTACATATCCGTCAACCCTGGAAGCCTATTGTTATTTCATCAAAACCGGTCAAAGGCCCTGGGCAGGGTGGGGGGTTGACACCCCCTCACTGGCCGTGAGTCTGGAAATCGTCGGAACCCAGTTGCCGGCCCAGGCACCGTTTTTTCAAATTTCGGAAATCGATTTTTTGTTCATACCAAACTGAAGAGAAACGTCTGGCGCACCTGGCAGTGAGATTTTTTAGCTTCCTAATCCCATCCCGTGCTTTGCAATGAAGCGCGAAAATTTTCGCCAAATGACTGCTTACACGCCGATGAAGACTAAATAATCCATCCGGTAAGTGCTCTACTGTCCACATACTGGTGAAAACTAAGAAGACAAGAGGTAGGGGGGAAGAGGGGGGGCGAAGAGAGGGGGGGGGATCCATCCGGCAAGCGCTCTGCCTATGGCAGTCCAGATGATATCTCCAAAAGTTCTCAATGATTTTCAATGAAATTCCGTGGAAGGGTGGGCCATTGACCAAGAAAGAATTTATCAAATATTAGAGCGGATCCGGATCCTGCAATGACATTGGTGGAGGTATACGCTCTGTGAATGCTTTCTAGTTATTGGTGTGATAGTATGCAGTACAATGCTGGTGGAGGACTGACAGGTGATGATGGTGCTATGATGGCGGTTATAAAACGATGATGGTGGTGGTAGTGGTGGTGATGGTGGTGCGGTGATGGCAGTGATAAAACGGTGATGATGGTGGTAGTGGTGGTAAAGGTAATGCTCGTTATTAGTAAACACATGAAGTACGGTGATTGTGCCCTGACAATAATTATGGCAATGGCAAGCAGAGTTACGATGATGATGTTGGCGAAATGGTTACATGAACATAAACTGTGGGGACAGAAATGGTACTGAACTCGATGCGGTTGTGCGGGTAGCTTTGAATAACCGGTACAAATTGTTCGTTATGATGATGATGGAATGATTGTGTATGGGTATGGTAATGGTGCTGACATACATACTGTAGTAAGACAGTTGAGATGATGACAAACTGATATGGTGATGAGAAAAAGGTTGTTGTTAACGATGACATTGATTTGGTTGTAAATTAGAGTGGTGAGATACTGGATATTCGTAACGGTATTAGTGGCGATGATTTTACTGCATTGTGCGCAAGAAAACAGAAGCTAAAAGTTTGAAATATGTCCCTTGCCAAAAAAAAAAAAAAAATGCATAAATAATGAATACACCACCTAATAAATAATCTATAATACTTCATAGGCGACAGGATAATGGTGGCGAAATCGGCGTCAAGTTGTGGTGCCTGCTGTGTGGTGGTAAATGCAAAATGAAGATCATGGTAAAATTAAGTGGTAATGAAGGTAATGAAACAAACTGATAATCGTGCTTATTAAGAAATACTATGTTATTACAGTGAGATAATTACCAACATTGTAAGCCTATCAAAGGGCAATGAAACAGTTGTTGCTACAATTTAATCATGAACGATTTTATCAATAGCAAATGGTATAGTGATGCTATATTATGTCGAAAATATTATACTGAAGAGAGACGTAGACATATATAAAGCTACAGAAAGACTTCACGATAACTGATGATGTTGATAACGACGACAACAGAACTGGACTCCATCTGCAATGAGGTAATGTCACTGAGGTCATAATGTATTATTAATTTAATATGAACCTTCATTTTTTCATGCAAAAAAATAGCGTAATGTACCCCTTCATAACAACAGGTTTGTCCTCTGCTCATCAAAATAGCAAAACTAGTGTTGGAGATTGTTTAAACCCTTTTACTGCCAGCATAGTCTGCTAAACTCAACTAATTAATCTGGGATTGGAAAATATGAATAACAAACGATGGCCTAGTATTGTAAAGGCTGATGGGTATTGTGTCTATCCTCAGAACGACCAAGTCCCTCCTAAATGGAATAAAATCGTCGCCTAGTATAAGATTTGGATGCAGTAGACACCTTCGCACAGGAGTTAATAATATTGCTGGATTCTTTCCTCACTGAAAAACTAACATTACCCCTTTGTAATCGATTGCTGGTAGGTTGAATGGAATGAATAGGAACGTCCAGGTATTGAAGGGATTAGTTAAGTACTGACAGTAAGTAGAGTATGTACAGATGTTGACTAGGGAAACTGACTACAGTGCTTTTCAATGAGAAATATAATCATCGTCGATATTATACTCATCTTCACCATCTTCATTATCATTATTATCGCCATCAGGCATTCCTGCGTTATAAAACAAAAGTATTGGTTCCCTGTCCCTACCAGTGTTTATATGTGTGTCTGCAACCTGTGCATCTATACTGTTCTGGCCACTACCCAGTAAAAGCCACATTGGTTATTGAGAAGCTTTTAGCAGCAGACACGACGACTGGGTATATATCTTGCATCCACACTTCACCTGCTACAGAACCACGGTATATATATATTCGGATGCACACACACACACACACACACACACACACACACACACACACCAGTGCTAGGGGAGGGGAGGGGGGGGACTGGAAGAAAGGACAGGGTGACATGAGAGGTGCATAGTGGTGGATCTAGGCTGGGTAGGAAGTGAGGTGTCCCTGTTTTTGCCACCTTTCTCGCCGTACTTACGAACAACCCAGCCAGGATACACAGCAGCAACACACACAATGGTTTTCACGTTGGCCGAGGGAAGTGGGAAGAAAAATTCAGCAGTTCATCTCATAGCATTTGTTCGAAACAGAATCTGTATTTTTTTTTTTTTTTTTTTTTTTGCGAAGAACAGAAAATGTCGACGGGATGAATGGTTAGTGAGTGGGGTCATGACTTACTTCAGTAGACATTGCTGGTGATTTTCTTATATCATGATTATACGTAGTCGAATTTCTTTACCTATCCTCCTTATGTTTTAGTGGGCACGGGACGGAGAATGATGACATCGTTGACATGAATAAACTGACAATAGGTGTAAGAAATGTATCATTCGTGTTCTCAGTCGTATACGGGAAGAAGACTGAGCCCTGCATCCACGAAAAGTGATACTCGTTCATCATTTTATGGCGGTATGCAATACGCGTTGTGGGTGTGAATGTGGCTCTGCCGACTTCAGTATGTGTAGTGCCAGCCTGGGTGAACATACCTGTTTCCCCGCTGGGATACTGAGCTTGTCACATGATCTGTAATGCTGCCAGGTTACTGTGTGACCCAGTGGTCAACATGTTGCCCTGCTGGGATGCTGTCGTTGTCACATGATATCCTGTTCTTCCACCACAAGACCTGTGCCTGGAATCGGCTATCAGTAGAGGTTGTGGACACTTCCTCGGTTCAGCTTAATGCACAGATGGAAAAAAGATCTGCCCAACCTAATAAATTGCGAGAATTAATGTTTCCTGCTTCCTTGTGAAATTTCTTAGGTTGATTATTTTTTTCATACTGAATATGTATAGCCTATGCTTCACTTTCCATGCTTGCACTACAAACAGCAGACGTGAATTTGGACAGCTTTCATCTTTTCAATACTTCTCTTCCAGTTTTAGAGTAACAGCGTGTACGCAGTGTATTCATTCATGGAATCTTCATCAGGAGTATGGGTCGTAAGACATGTTAAAGCACTTACTGTCCTTGCAAATAATTCTCTCTCTCTCTCTCTCTCCTAATCCTCAGATCAATGACATCCTCCCTGTGAGAAGATTTGTGTGTAGCGAAGGACTTTGAGCTATCAATGTATGGAAAGGTTGGAAAAGAGGACAACAGGATCTAAACAGAGAGAGAGAGAGAGAGAGAGAGAGAGAGAGAGAGAGGCAAAAACACATGAACATGTAGATATACAATAGACAGTCAACCAGAAAGACTCAGGGATAGACAGAGCTACAAGAACAAGGAGTATGATATAAGGTCTTACAAACCACACCAAGGCTGTATCCAGCCACTGACGGAGCATTCCAGCTCAACTTGAAGCCTGCCACAGGCCCATATAAATGGGGAGAACTGGCGTCAGCACTGGCATCCGGCGGTAAAACCTTTGCCAAAACCACTCTTTGAGGGCTGCCAAGCGATAGGCAGAGAAAATACCGGGACTCGTCCTGTATGTAATGTGCAGAGGCGTTGACGTCTGTCCGATGTTAGAAACGTGCAAGGGCTACCACGTCATGGACTAGGGAGGCTAAAGAAGCAGGCGTTAAGGATTGGTACCATCAGTGATGCAATCATGGCAGGAAGAGGCAGGCAGTTAGCAGACATGATGGACAGGAGGAATATGGATATGATTTTTGTTCAAAAGAAGAAACGGAAAGAAAATAAGTGACAATCTGAAGTAGGTGGTAAGATATTCTAGAGTACAGTATGGGAACTGACCAGGTAAGAAAGGGAGTCAGTATAATTTTGGATAATGAGTGGAAGGGAATTTAGTGAGTGTGGAAGAAACAATAGAGTAATCAGTGAATCAGAGACAAATGTAGGAAGTGCACATACTCTCAATGTTGGGTATGGGGAAGAAGAGAAAGAAAGGTTTTGGAGAAAATAAGATTCGAAAATGGCAGCGTTACAGACAGAGGAAAGAAGGAGACTGAAACTGTCCTGTATGAAGAGAAAAAATGGTAGTGTCTAGGATGGAAAGTGACGGGGGTTTTGGAGAGAGAAATGCTGAGAACAATTGATTTCGTGGCAAGATATATGGTAATAATAAAACTGTCTTCAAAGCAGAGTGAAACCAAAACTGTGAATAATACAAAAGTGGAGTAAGAGAAAACAAGAGACACCTGCTGATGTTTAGATGGAACCATAACATTATAGGAGACTTAATAACTGCAAGGTGATAAATGGTGAGAGCGTGGCTATACAACATGCAGTAGTGGTTGTACAATGCGAGGTGAAGATTGCGAAGAAAGGAAGACCAGCAATAAATCCTAGAATTAAACAGAGGAAACTTAAGGTAGTAAGACTACAATATTGATTAAAACATGAAGTGATGATGATAATAACATGGAAACAAAGCACAAATGAACAGTGAGATGAAAAGAACCAAGATGTATTCTAAATAGGCGGCGAAGTGTTGACTAAAACCTCAGGTAATAGCCTCTCTGGAGAATGTTTTTTTTTTTTTTTTTTTTTTTTGAATGAGAAAGTACAGGGCAAATACGAATGTGAAGTGCTTTGGTTAGCTTGAAACACCGAAGTGATATCTTGAATAGCTGAAATGAAAGGCAATGCAACAAAAGATTTCATGCAACTAAAACGGGCAGCGAATGGAAAAGGGGCCGTGCTGAATAATGAAGAGGTAAAGGGCAGATGTAAACAATATTCTGAAAATTAGTTATATGAGGAAAAACCACGGAGAGTGCTCAGAGGTGTGACTCAGTGATAAGGACACACCTGATATAAGTAAAGAACTTGAGGCAACATTACTTGAATGAAAAATGGGAAAGGAACGCGACTGCATGAATTACCAGCAAACACATAAAAAAGCTTAGCGGAAGATGGAATCGATGCATGGTGGAACCTATTGAGGAAGATCTACTGTCAGGAAAACTTGCCATACTCATGGAGAGATAGCATGATTGTGCCGTACATACAGAGATGGATGGCATATATATATAACTGCCAAGGTATTCAGTTACTGTTTCCCAGTGTGAAAGTCTGGGAAAGAAAAGAAAGAAAACTAAACAGAGAAACGATGGTAGAAAAAGAGCAACTTGGGATTTTGGCAGAAAGAACAACAGTTGCAGTTTTTGTCTTGAGATATATTACATTAATGTGTAGGGAAAAAAGACTTGCACAACAAATTTATAGATATGGGAAAAACCTACAGTAAAGTTCCACAGCAAGAAGTATGATACAGTATATGTGAAAGTATGATATGTGTGTAAGATTACAGCAAGATATGTATGGAGAACTGCATATACAAGTTAGAAGCAGTATGAGAGTGACGGAAATGTTCTCTGTGAGTAGGTCTGCCTCAGGAATCCTCTTAGAGCCCATTTGTTTTTGATCTAATAATGGATGTATTGGTGAGGGGCATCAAGGAACATAAATGAATTAGTGTGATGAATAAAATATTGTGGAAAGAGAACCCAAATGCAACTGATCTTAGTAGTAGTTTCGCATGTACATGGAATCATAATGGTCCTCTGTTAACAGAATTATTTATGGGTGACCATAATCGACAGCAATATCTTCCCTCCTTTTCCGAATATCTTAATCCCGTAAGGGGTGGCCACACACAAATCGCCTCCATGTCTCCCTGTCCCCCGCCATTTCACTGCAATGCTCCCAGCCCACACACCCCTCTCTCATATACCTCTCCACTCCATCCCTCCATCTCATCCTTGGCCTCCCCTTCCCTCTCCTCCCCTCCACCTCACTCACATACACTCTCCTCGTCAGTCTCTCGCCCTCCATCTTCACTACATGGCCAAACCACCTCAATGTGTTTCTCCTTAAGCTTCCTGTCACATCCACATCCACACCACAATGCCCCTTCACTTCCTCACTCCATGTGACTCCACATGCTCCTCTCAAATAACTCATTTCTATTGCTCTCACTCTTGACTTGTGTCCTTCTGACAAGGTTCAAGCCTCACTTCAAATTTTTGAATGTCGTCACAACAAATAGTCATACTGACTTAATCTCTACGTTTCTCTTTTAACGCACACCACTCGACAAAGAAGTTTGATGTTTTTAGTACCACAGTTTGAGGTAGGCACACAATACACGAAAAATATCATCAGTTCCAATACCGGTGCTGGACGAAATTTGTACCGTTGGTACCGGTTATCAGTACATGCCGAAAAAATAGCAAGTACTGAATCAGTACTCGGTACTCAGTACTGCATGAATCAGTACTCTGTACTCAGTACTACATGAATATCAATAGAAAATGCACTAAATTAAGAAAAACAGTTTTTACCACTTGTATTATATGTAAAATATGTAAAATATAAATGAAGTTGTAACATATAGTATAACAAGATAAACAGTCACAGTCAACATCTATAAGCAACATATCACAGTGTACATGCAGTGTACTTCAATTTTCATTCCCAGTGTTGCTCCTGAGAAAGACGAGCATCTCAAAATGATCGTCGCTGAGTCTCGCACGTTTTGGTTTCAGCATGTCTTTCCCTAATGAAAACAGCCGTTCCACAGTGGCACTGGATAGTATCGATATGTTGTCGTTATGAACATGTCTATGAACGCCTTGCAGGGAAAGCAGTCATTACTGATCGCAACTTTCTGGGGCTTGTCGTCCAGAAAGTTCTTCACCAACTCTGCCCCAGTCTCGCTTTTCTTATACTTAGAAGAAGTTTTCCAAGTAAGGCCATGGATTGCTGGGTATTGAATTGAAACTACAGGTGCAGTGACTTCAACAGCATCTGATGACTGATCTGGTCTCATCAAGAAGTGATCCATACCATATTTAAACAAATTCACTTGAAAGTGAAATAACTGGAAACACAAAGCACGGTAAAGAGAAAATAATAACTGAAAGAAAGTAAATGTAACATCCACTGCAATGAGACAGATGTTTGAAAGAAGGAGCATAGCGTGACAAGCAATATTACACAGTGAGAACAGGAGTGTAGTGTGGGTAATGAGATTTAGCCTCATGGTCACCCCCTTATCTGTAAAAACATCGTTCACGGATATAAACACAGCCTTAGGTCCAGATAGGTACACGTGAACACTGGGTTAGACAAATAGCTGCGCATGAGCAAGGTGCAAAGTGCATCATGAACTTCAGAACAACCTTTCTCCGCCTTTTCTACATTCTTATTGATGATGACAAAACATTTTGCTGCTCGTTTTCCATTTTTATTAGAATATAAAAAAGTCCCTCACCGTTACTGAGTACCAACAAAATATGCATAAAAATGTACCGTCAGTACCGCTTTTGGTACAGGTTGATGAAGGTGGTGCCACTGCTGGTACCGATACTCAAACTGTAACTCAGTACTGTAGCTCGGTACTGTAACTCGTTACTTTTGTACCTCGGTACTGCCCACCTCTGACTATAATAGTGGGTCAGATCATAATACACGCAACACTTCCCATCACTTGTAAAAGAATAACAGAAAATTAATTATTAGATTCCATCTCTGTAAAAATACAAAACATGTACGAGGTTCGCATCATTGTTGCATCCTTAGCATGTATGCACACCAATACTCTTTCAGTGTCAGCATTAAGTTACTGGTGTTCTTAAAGTCGCCCCCATTTACAGCATCACTAGAGCCTCAACAATGCCCCTTCCTTCCAGTTCGAACATAAAGGTACCGATACAATTAAAGTCGCCTAATTTTCCAGCAGAGAGGAAGAATTTAAATGTAATGGAGATGAGGTGTCTGAGGAGTATGTGTGGAGTGACACATATGGATTGAGTGAGAAATGATAAAGTGTGAAGGAGAACTGGAGTTATGCAGAACATGTCTGAACGAGTTGAAGTGTTGCAATGGTTTGGGGATATGGAGAGAATAGATGAAGAGCGATTGGTGGATAAGATACCTGGATCGAATGTTAGAGGTGAAAGGCTGAGAGGAAGACCACGAGTAGGAGGGATGGACAGTGTGAAGAGAGCGTTAGATCTCTGCAGAGCAAGGAGTGGCTGCATGTGATGTGTATGACTGGAGAGAAACTGTGAACGAATGAATGGTGACATGGCCCCGAGGGGATATTCTCCTGCATTTGGTCTGATTAGCTGATCAGGTCAGGTGCGGGTAAGGGGATGGGTCCATTATGATGTGGCAAGGGTAAACCAGCTCAGCTGTTGGGCCTTGTTGCAGATGTCGCTGATTACTCTGCACAGTTGACCCTCGTGTGGTGTGGTGCAGTGAGAATCCGTCCCTTCTCCCTTTGGGGCAAAGATGCGAGTAAACCTGTGTGTGTGGATGAGTAATTTTGGAGTGTGTCGTCCTGTCTCAGCTACCCCCCGTTTGGGAGAAGCAGCCTAGGTATACTGATAGATAGATAGAATTTTCCAGCTACATCAAAACTTCCACAACTACCCTCCGTACAAGCACCTGCCTATAAGTTCACGTTTTCACGGTTTATTTTTTAATATCTGCAAAAAGAGCGACTCTCTTTGTTAAGAAAATTTGTGCTGCATCTCAACACCACTTATGTGTACACCCAGACACCCACACCATGCATGCAGCAGACCTTTGACCAGCCGGTTGCTATGGAAATCTAAATGCAACAGAAAAGACCCCCACCCATCGAGAAGTCTGGTAACGGGCCTGCAAAGTTCCCACCTCGACAGCTGGACACTATCTCCCGGTCACGTCCCTCAGTGTGGCTGTGTTGGATGTCATCGTCTTTCATCCCCCTACTGACCTGCCCGCCCAACCATCTTTTGGCATGCAGTCCACTTTGGAAGTTATAGGTATAGTGCACACCTGTAAAAGCTGGCTCCTTGTACTACCTATATACACAACCACTAAGGACTGTGAATACCCTATTATAAATTCTTAATGCAACAAGATGAAACCAAAGACTTTAATCCTGCATATCTTCTCCTCTTCTTTGAATGTCATGCAAAAGATAGACAAATGATGATCTGTGTATTCCAAGATGCCATGATATATGGTGTTCCATACTCTGGATGAAAAATACTCTTCCAAAGCTGATCATCTATTTTTTATCGATGGAGCACCAGTTGACATCACACAAGTTTTCACTCTTGTAGCAAGAAGTTGGACTGAATATAAGTGCGACAAAATAAACTGACCAGTGAAACGTGTCCACCTTTAAGCAGAAGGAATATTACACAGACAGTTTTCGATGGCATGAATTCAGTCAGGCCACCACCCAGAACACTCCTGATCACACTAGACATTAGCAAAGCTTTTGATGCCATCGCCCGCCACAACCTCACAAACAAAATACTCAACACAAACATGCACAATAATACAAAAAGATGGCTGGCAAACTACTTAGCAGGCAGATGTGCACACGTAACATTTGCCGGTCAGTCTTCTAACATCAGAAACTTCACAAACGGCGTCCCCCAAGGATCTGTTTTGTCCCCTACACTCTTTAACCTATACATGCATGACATACCCACACCCCACACACCGCAGATACACGTAGCTTCCTATGCAGATGATATAACACATGTATGCACCAAAATGCAAACACAGCTGCACACATCATTCAACCTTACCTCAACACATTACACGAAAGGTTCACCACAAACCGGCTCAAAATAGCCCCAGCCAAATCTACAGTGACCCTTCTCACAAACTGGACAGCAGAACACAGTCACATCCCACACCTCACCATAAAAAACACTCCTCTACCACACACACACACACACACACACACACACACACACACACACACACACACACACACACACACACACACACACACACACACACACACACACACACACACACAATCCTTGGTGTAACATACAATACATCAATGTCATTTAAACAACATATCACAAACATTACAAATAAAATAACACCAAGACTCAATGCTTTGAGGTCACTTGCCCATACAACATTCGGACACAACAAAGAAACCACCACCACAGTATACAAACAATACATACGTTCAGTGATGAATTATGCAAGCCCTGCCTGGGCTTCTAACCTCACCAAAACACACTACAACACTCTACAGGCCATACAGAGCAAGGCCCTGAAAATAATCACAGGCTGCACAGCTACTACACCCACAGACCACCTACATCAAGAAACCAAAGTCCTCAAAGTCAAGGATCAAATAGACATGAGAGGCACCCAGTTTCTTGCTGCAGCCTCCACAAATCCACAACATCCACAATATTACATGGCAGCACATCCACCCACACCAAGGAACATCAAAACAACACCCAGCACACGATACCATACACAAATACTGTCATCTTTCCCCTCTCGCCAACCTCAGACCAGCTTCCAGAAGCATATCCAGACTCAGATCACTCGCTGCTCCATTTAGTCACTTAAAGACTACACACAGCTGCATGCACGGCCTCCTGACATCCACCGTTCTGAATCCTATCTCGCTCGTGAGGACAGGGTCCACCTGGCCAGGCTGAGATGTGGGTACCATCCAGCCCTCTTAAGTTACCAGACGAGGCTGGATGACTCAGTCGTTGATGCCTGTCCAGGATGCAACACAGCACCCCATACTATTAAGCACATTATGGAAGACTGCATTGCACACAATCACCTACGCCAACAACACAACATACACTCTTTGAGAGCTCTGTGGGAAAGCCTGGTCTCGGCCATGGCCTTCCTAAGGGACTCTGGGCTGTTCGGCCAGACTGCCTAAGGAACAACTACTACTACTACTACATATTGGAAAACCAACGTATTGTGGATTAGTGATAGTCTATATCGCATATATTTTTATAAAGTTGCATGTTAATGTAATTTTGCTCTTACTACTAAAAATGTCATAAAATTATTCCTTGCCTTTTATTAATCTGACAAAAGGAAATCACATACTTTATATGATCCCTTCCGATCACCACCAAGGTCATAACCTAGAACTTACTGATATATTGTAAAGGGTGTAGGCAGAATCAGCCAGGTAGGAAAACTCTTGGAGTGTCAGCTAATAAAATGCCGCAGTACCATTCTCACATCATTGAGTAATAAAACAGGTATTGCTTAGTTATCATGACTCCCAACATTAATGTTACTTTACTAGAGAAACTCATTTCCAAATAATAATAATAATAATAATAATATTATTATCATTATCATTATTATTATATTATCATCACTGTTTGTGGTAGGTGGGGGCGCTCACCATCCACTCACTCGATGTAATGCTGTTCTCGGGTGTCTGCCCTATCCTCTCCTCCATCCTTCTTTCATTCCATCCTCTTCTGTCTTTCTTTCCTTCATTCTTTCCTTGTCCTTCTGCCTATGGGTGACTTTACACTCCCTCTTCTGTCTTTCTTTCCTTCATTCTTTCCTCTTCCTTCTGCCTGTGGGTGACTCTACACTGACTGACAAGCCAAATGGTTTCCTGTACACCAGGAAACCATTTACTTCGCTGGGTGGTAACCATATAACCAAATTTGGGTGCCTGGTGGTTTAGTGGGTAATTATTGCGCTCCAATTGGATTGAGTCGGTGAAGGTTTATATCCAAACAATGATTGGGGATGATTTCTCATGTAATGCCACTCAGGGATGAGTGAGGCTGGTCACTCTCATCTTAAGTGTCGGGACCAACTGCCTAGCCCCGGGCTCATGCACTCCTCATGGGGTAATGTAGGATTGGATGAATGGATGGATGATTATCCATCATTGTTATTATTATCATTATTATAATTATTATTATGGGCACAATGTGTGCTTCACTTATTTCTGACATTCTCTGCGAAAGGACCTTACTAAGATGAAGAAATCATCCGGTGGTGGCAAGAAAAGAATGAAATAGGGGATGCGTCTTACAATGGATACGGAGGCTTTCCAAAACTGTTATGATAAAACGTCCTTTACTAAATAAATAAAACATTTATTTGGAAAAATAGAACATCATTGTAAAGACGTGTAGATACCGTACGGTAGAATTTGCTGTATATATATATATATATATATATATATATATATATATTAATAACAGAACAAGGGAAGGAAAAACAAATGAATAAAATGAAAACAAATCCATACACCAGATTACTGGTGTCCTCTGTTCATAAAATATCTGTAACAGTTAGACATGAAAAGCTGTAGGTTGAAGATTGGAGGGAAACAGTTCTGCGGAAGTGAGTTCCAGAGAGATGCAGTTCGGGGAATCAAAGAATTCTGATAGGCAGAATTTCTGCAGTATGGCTGACATTCCAGTCATGAGCGCTACCAGATGCCCGTGTAGCACGAGGGAGGCATGGAGAGGTGGCACAATGGACGCAACATCGTCTGAGCATTTGCTATAAAACTATCTGTAAAATAATGCAAGGGAGACAACATTCCTTCTTACTTGTAGGGGAGGTAGTTTATTTGTAATACAGTAGCAGGGTTATTAATAATGCTAACAGCTTTGTTCTGAATTTTGTCTAGTTGTTTTAATGCTACCTCCCCACATCCATTCCACAAGGGTGAGCAGTATCCAAGCTGAGAGCGCACATGACTCTTATAAATTATAGCTAACTGCTCGTCAGTGAAGAAGTTACGGACTCTGTACAATGATCCAAGTTTCTTTGAGGAGGTTTTAGCAAGTGATCTGACATGAGAGGTCCAGCTTAGGGCACTGTTAAGTGAGATGCCGAGAATTTCAATACTTTTGGAAATGGGAATATTTGTAGCATTGAAGGTAATAATTAAACAATTCTGGCAATACCTGTCTATTAGTAAATTGTATATATTTAGTTTTACTAGCATTAAGTGAGACAAGGTTATTTTGTCCCCATTCACTGATCGTGGATAAGTCTTGATTAAGAGATGGCTGTACTGAGCTAAGAGATAGAGATATTCTATCTATCTATCTATATACCTAAGCTGCTTCCCCCAAGGAAAGGGAGGTAGCTGAGACAGGACGACTCACTCTCCATTTACTCATCCATTCAAACACATTCATTCGCATCTTAGCTCCAAAGGGGAGAACGGACAGATCCTCACCGTATCACACCGCACAAGGGTCAACTGCGCAATGCAATCAGTGACATCCGCAGCAGGGCCCGACAGCAGAACTGGTTTACCCCTGCCACATCATAACAGACCCATCCCCTTACCCGCACCTGACCTGATATTAGACTTTGTAAATGGATGTCTGAGTGTGAATGAACTATGTAGTGTTGAGTCATCTGCATATGAATGGATGGGATTGTGGGTGACAGATAAGAGATCTTTAATATGAATGAGTAACAGGGTTGGTGCCAGAACTGATCCCTGCGGCACACCGGCGTTATTTTAGTGGAAATTGGAAATATACATCATCTACTTTTATTTTTATTTTTCTGTTGCTGAGATATGAGGAAATCAAAGGAACAAAAGAGTTTAGTCCACAGCAAAGGAGTTTGGACAACAGGGAATGGTCCCACACTCTGTCGAAAACTGTAGAAATATCCAGGGTTCTTGCATGAGTTTCTCCATGTAGGTCAACTGACTGATGGATGGTATGAGTCAGGAGATTGAGTATATCAATGGTGGATCTATCTTGGCGAAAACCATATTGTCTGTCACTAATTAAGTTGTTGGATTCAAGATGTTTAACTATGTGCTTATTAATTACAATTTCAAACATCTTACCAAGAGAAGATGTGACAGCTGTTGGTCTGTAATCAGAGGGGTCAGAAGAACTTTCTTTCTTTGAAATTGGGTGGATATTGGCTTCTTTCCATGAATAAGGGAATGAAGAAGTACGTATGAATAGTCCGAATAATTTAGCAAGAACAAAGGCAAGTTCTGGGGAACACTTTTTCAAAACAATTGACAGGATTCCATCTGGTCCTGGAGCTTTGTTGGTAGGTAAATTGTCTAGGATGGATTCCACGTACTTTGTCTGTATTATAAGCGGAACAATTTCGGGAGAGTCAAATTCTAGTGCTGGGACGTTCTGGCTGGCTTCCTCTAAGGTAGAATTTCTGGCAAATGTACTGGTAAAAATATCTGCTTTCCCATGCGGGTCATTTGTAATGTTGCCATCTGGAGATTTTAGTGGGGGAATGGATGATGACTTGTTAAAATTATCATTGAAAGAACTGAGAGTTGACCAGAATATTCTATTGGCATTAGGGTTGTTAAGTAGTTTTGATGCTTAGTTTTGAAGAAAGTTTGCTTTAGCAAGATTTATTACAGCTTTTGCATGGTTTCTAGCAATTTTAAATTGAGAGAGTGATTCAGATGTTTTTGATTTTATGTAAGAGTTATATGCTAATGACTTTTGGGCTGTTGCTCTGGCACAGTTGCTATCAAACCATTTTGGAGAGCTCGATCTTTTAGTGAACTGTTGACTTGGTATGAATAAATCCATACCAGCTAGTATTAAGTCGCAAATGTGGGACTGGGTACAATTGACATTACCAGAGAAGAAAGACTGCCATGGAATGTCAGCAAGATAATTTCTAAATTCATCCCAGTTTGCCCTATCAAAGTGCCATCGGTTCACCCTGACAGGTTCAGAACGGGGACGTTTGGGAGGGCTAACTAATGAGGCTTTGATGAGATTGTGGTCAGAGGATCCAAGTGGAGACAATGCCTCTATCCTGTACTAATCTGGAATATTTGTCAGGAACACATCCAATAGATGAGGATTATCTGGTATTCTGGTTGGTTGCTTTACCAGTTGCGTGAGATTAAATGATTCTGCAAACATTTCGCACCCTAGACCAGCATCGTCAGTCCTGGCAGAAGCAATAACCATTCAACATTATGTATGTTATAATCACCCAGAATGGTAAATCGGTGCTAAGGGCAAGATTAAGGTTACTCAACTGTGTGGAAATGGAATCAAATACACTGGGTTCCGAAGAAGCACTGGCGGAGCGGTAGACTACACAGATATATTTGGTGATATTTTGACAGTTTAGTTTATACAACGAGTAATCAAAACTGGGTGAAGTGAAGTTTAAAATGATGTCAACTGCATATTGGGATTTGATATAACAACAGGTGCCGCCCTTGTTACGGGAGTGTGTGAGGACATGGTAACCTGGAAAACAATATGGGGATATTTCAGTAGATGGTGAGATTTGTGGTTCTGTGAGGAATAGGGCCAGAGGGGATATGGACTGTAGGGAAAAATGGACTGAATTTAAGTTGGTACTAAGCCCACGGATATTTGTGAAGAATAAGGCAACACTTTCACTTCTCCGCTGATGAGCATGACCAGAAATCGCACTAGTCGCTGCCGGCAGTCGCTTGATGGCGACCAGGAGGACCCTGTGCCGCCAGCCTTACCCTGCTGGTGCTGGCAATCCGAGGTACCACCTGTTTTGAAAGTAAGATCGCAGCGGCCATTGCTAAGAGAGTGGAATAGAAGGTGTGATATCTTATATGCATGTAGCGTGGTGTAGACAGTTGAAGGTAAAGGTATTAAGAGAGTATGCTGGCCTACTGTCTGTGTAAATGAAAGCACTGAAAATGTTCAGCAAAGGGGGATGGTCAGGATCAAGTCCTGAGGGCTGGTGAAACGGGAGCTCCAGCTCTCCCTATCACCAGCTTGCCATCCACCTCGGGAGTACTGCCCTGTTCGACTGGTGCTACAGTCTACTCCTCAAACACACATATATATATATATATATATATATATATATATATATATATATATATATATATATATTTTATGCGAGGAAGAAGGAACCAAAGGCCATGAGCCCGCAGTAACAGTTCCCTCCAAGAGAAAAACAAAATACAATAGAGAGCCAGATTCAAGATCCGATCATTTTGAGATGCCTGGACACACTGCGTTTGAAAGACTGGAGATCATAGGCAGCAGGAAATACAGACAGAGGGAGACAGTTCCAGAGCTGACCTGTTGCATAAATGAAAGACTGGGAGTAACGGTTAACTCTTGCACTAGAGAGTTGGACAGAAAAGGGATGAGAGTTTGCTGCCAGACGGGTGCTACACGCCCGTCGTAGAGGTGGAGGAATGCAAGCAGACAGTTCAGAGGAGCAGTGACCATTAAAGTAGCGATAGAAAAGAGATAAAGATGCAACAGTGCGGTGAAGAGACAGAGGTTGAAGGGAGTCAGTAAGAGGAGCAGAGTTAATGAGACGAAAAGCCTTTGACTCCACCCTATTGAGAAGAGCTTTATGTGGGGAGCCTCCCCACACATGAGAGTTGTACTCCACACAGGGGCGGAGTCAACAATTGTGCAGGGGTAAAGAAAGAGCGGAGTCGGCTTAGCACACCCAATCTCTTGGAAGCAGATTTTACAAGAGATGTAATATGATCTTTCCAAGATAAGTCCCGAGTAAATGAAACCCCAAGCATGTTCAAGGATGATGCAGGATTAAGCTGAATATTATTAAACATTAATGGGTATACCTGTGGAAGATTTTGTCGGGTTGATAGGTGTAAGAACTGAGTCTTAGATGCATTAAAGACAACCATATTATTTTTACCCCAGTCAGAGATACAAGCCAAGTCAGACATTAGGTGTGCCATAGCCTCATCCCTTGTTTCTTGAAGTAACTGTTGAGATGGGTGTTGCGGGAAGCGAATGGAAAGATGAAGGGTGGAGTCATCAGCGTATGAGTGGATAGGGTTAGATGTACAGCTTAGAAGATCATTGATGAATAAAAGGAAGAGAGTTGGTGATAGGACAGAGCCCTGAGGAACACCACTGTTGATAGATCTAGGAGAAGAATGATGGCCGTCTACAACAGAGGCTATAGAACGACCAGAAAGGAAGCTAGCGATGAAGGCACAGATAGAAGGATAGAAACCGTAGGAGGGCAGTTTGGAAATTAAAAATTTATGCCAGACTCGATCGAAAGCCTTTGAGATGTCAAGTGCAATGGCAAAGTTTTCGACAAAGTCCCGAAAGGAGGATGACCAGGAGTCTGAAAGGTAGGTGAGAAGATCGCCAGTGGAGCGTCCCTGACGGAACCCATACTGACGATCGGAAAGAAGGTTGTGATAGGAAAGATGCCTTAAAATATTTCTATTGAGAACTGACTCGAAAACTTTTGATATACAGGACGTTGAAGCAATTGGACGATAGTTGGAGGGTTGGGAATGGTCACCCTTCTTTGGGACTGGCTGAATGAGAGCAAACTTCCAGCAAGAAGGAAAGGTACAAGTTGACAGACAAAGGCGAAAGAGTTTGCCTAGGCAGGGTGTAAGCACAGAAGCACAGTTCTTGAGAACAACAGGAGGGACCCCATCAGGCCCATATGCCTTGTTAGTACTGAGGCCAGTGATGGCAGAAAATACATCAACTGAAGAAATTTTAATGTCAGCCATGAGGAAGTCAGAGGGGAGAAGTGATGGAGGAACAGCACCGGAATCGTCTAAGGTGGAATTGGAGGAGAAAGTCTGTGCGAAGAGATCTGCTTTAGCAGTAGAAGAAATATATATATATATATATATATATATATATAGTTTTGTTCATAAAGGCTCCAATATGCATGCAAGCGTCAGCCTATGGCACCTCATGGCGGCTCGCCATGCTGCTCGATCTCTGGCAACCTCCCTATTCAGTCCCTGATCCCTGAGGTCACATTTTACGACCTCGTCCCAGGCCTTTTTCGGCCTGCCTCTCGCAACCCAACCTCCAGTGTTAACACCTCTCACTTTCTGCACACAACTGTCATCCTCCATCCTCTCCACATGTCCAAACCATATCGATCTACCTCTCCTGTTCACAACACCAATATGCTCCAGTCCCATCCTCCCTCTTAAATATTGCTTCGCAAACCTAGCCTCCCCCCCTCCCCACAGGTCTCGCATTCATGGATGCACTGCACATCCACCTAATCACTGTCATGTTTCAGCCTGCGAATATCCTCTTCCATTACTGCCCAGGTTTCACCAGCATTCACCATTACACGCCTAACACAAGCCACAAACAAAGATCCCTTAGCACGGAGGGAGAGCCCTCTCAATATCAAGAGAGGCAATAGCTACTTGATCTCCTTCCAGTCACTCCTCACTCTAGCCACAGATCTCACTCTAGCTGCTCCTCCAGCTCATAACAAGTCCCGCAAATGACAAAACTCTTCCACTCACTCGAGAGACTCATCAACAAAATCAATCCCTTCATGCCTGACAATCTCCACAGGCACTGCCCGACAAACTGCACGAATGAGCATTATCTCACAGTCTGCCTCAAAAACCACTACATTCCTTACGCACCCATGTATCACAAACACTGTACAAGATGGAATTACTTCCCATGCCCTTGTGGCAAATTGCATGTGGCCACTGCCCCACTTCTTTGACAGTACCGCCACCAGCCCTAGATACCATCACATTTGTTTTATCTGTATTTACTATGAAGCCCTATACCATCTCTCCACTTCCTAAATCTTTCCTTCGTCTCCCTTTCTTTTTCTGTAGTCAGCACCAATTCATCGGTATATATTTCCCACGGGAGTCCATTTTTGAAGTCAGTGAGAGGGCTTCAAGCACCATGATAAACAACAAGGGGCTCAAGACTGACCGCTGATGAACACCAACATTCACGGAAAAACTCATCACTTAAATCTCCATCCACTCTCATCTGGGTGCAAGCACCCACATAAATAGCCTTAACCACTCTAACCAGCCACATCTCTATCCTAAGCTTTCTCATTGCCCACTTCACCACCTCCATAGTGACTCTGTCAAAAGCCTTCTCCACATAAACCAAAACAAAGGACAGATCCCTTATCTTTCCTACATATTTTACCTGAAACTGTCAAACAATGAATATGGCATCAGTGGTCCCTTTGTCTGGCTTAAACGTAAACTTCCTCTCATCAATATTCACTTTTTATCATACCTTCTAGAACTCTCTTGATTATCATCACTATCTGGTCCAAAATTTTTTATATGTCTATAATATCCTTTTTCCAGGGCATCACCCTTCCCCTTGTACATATTTGCAATCACACTTTTCAGTCAATTAGCTGGGACAACACACCCATACAGTATATAATCATATTTAACAAATCAGTAACTAACCCGACTCCTTTATCTCCTGAGGCCCTCAGCATTTCAGCAGTCAACCCAGACACACCTGCCACCTTCCCCACTTGCATCCTACCTATTGCCTTTATCTCCTGAGTCCCTCAGCATTTCAGCAGTCAACGCAGACACACCTACCACCATCTCCACCTGCATCCTACCTATTGCCCTGCTTACACTAGCAGCATCAATCAAAGACCAAACAATGAATCTGCTGACTCTAAACCTTCCCTGTTCCGAAGTCCACATTCAGCAACAGGTTATAATTCTCTCTCAAGGCATCTTTAATTTCCTCACTGTTCACTACTACCCTTCCTTCATCATTTTTCACATACTGCTCACCTATGATATCTCTGTGTTCCCTGTTCACATAATTTACCACTTTGAATAATATATTCTTCCTTTCAACACTTTTTAGGTTAACCAGGAAAAGTCTCTGTAACTCAGATTCTGCTCTATATACAGTACCTCTTTTCTAGACCTACGCTTGGCAGGCAAGTATTCCTTTTTTGTTACCACCCTTTTTCTGTCTATCTATCTATTGCCAGACGCCTTAATCCAGTAAGGGGTGGCCACAAACAAATTGCCTCCATGTCACTCAGTCCTCCGCCATTTCACTGCCCTGGTCCCAGCTCACACCCCACCTTCTCATATACCTCTCCACTTCATCCCTCCATCTCATCCTTGGCCTCCCACTCCCTCTCCCCCCTTCCATCTCACCTCGACAGTCTCTCGCTCTCCATCCTCTCCACATGGCCAAACCACCTTAATGTGTTTCTCCTAACGCTTCCTATCACATCCACATCCACACCACAACACTCCTTCACTTCCTCATTTGTCAGTCTGCCTCTTCATGTGACTCCACATGCTCCTCTCAAATAACTCATTTCCACTGCTCTCACTCTTGACTTGTGTCCCTCCAACAAGGTACAAGCTTCACTTCCATGCGTTAAAGTTAGTATTACAATACTGTCATGCAGCAGCTTTTTCACTTTCATGCTCACTTCCCTGTTTCTTATCATTGCTTTCAAGGAACCAGTATCCTTTCTTCCCTGCTGCACCCTTTTAAGCACTTCACCCCCTAAACTTCCTTCCTTACTCACCACACCACTCAAGTACAGTACTTAAACGCACTCACATTTTCCATTTCTTCCACATCTAATCTCACTGTACATTCACTGACTTCACTTCTCTCGAAGACACTTTACTCTTCCCTACATTCACCTTTAGGTTTCGTTTCTTTCACACTCCCAAACTCATCCACTAAGCCTTGCAGCTCCCCTTCGTCTTTACTTAACAACACAGTATCATCTGCAAACAACAGTACAAGGAGTTTCCAAACACTGTCCTCTCTCACCAGGGCCACTTCAACATCCACTTCCCTACTTTGCATCTCTTTTATAACCCCATCAATGTACAGACTGAACAACCATGGAGACATGACATCCTCGTTTCAATCCAACCTTCAAATAGGAAAAATCACTCAGTTCACTATCCACATATATTGCAGCCTTAGCACTCTCATACATACTCTTCACGGCCTTCAACAACTTCCCATCTACTCCATTTATTCTTAATACTTTCCACAATCCTTGTCTATCCACCCTGTCATATGCTTTCTTCAAATCCATGAAAGCTGCATACAACTTCCCCACTCTACAAACTTTTCCACTAATGATCTAAGAATGAATATCTGTTCTACACAACCTCTTCCCTTCCTAAACCTCCCTGTTCTTCTCCAACTAATTCCTCTGTTATTTCGCTAACTCTGTCGATAATTATTATCGTACCATATACTTTTCCTATTACACTAGAAAGACAAATGACCCTGTCATTACCACACACACTTATTTTTACCCCATTTCCTTTGTACAGGGGAATAATTATACCTGACTTCCAATCCTCCGGGACTCTACCTTCCTCCCAGGCCAATCTGCACATTTTCCACATCCATTCTATTACTATCTCCCCCATGCTTCAGCATTTCACCACCCTTTTTCCATTCCTGAAAAAGCCCTCTTTTCTCCTTAACTGCAGCCTTTACATCTTCATTCCACCACCGTGTTACTACATGTCTTGGCGGGCCCCTTGTTCATCCACACACTGAATCAGTACTCTCAGGAGACTGTTCTTGAGAGCTTTGTACTCTGCATTAAAATTTCTCCCAACAGCTCCCTCTTCAGCCAGCACTCTTCTCATCTTCGTGTAGAAGGCATTCCTTAATGCTTGTATTTTCAACATCCTCCTATGTGCATAGGTCCTCTTCTTCCCTACCTACTATAAAGCACTATGTCATATATCAATAATTTGTGTTGCTGCACACACTCTTCGCTGCCTATAACTTTAACATCCCTAACCAACCTTCTATCTGCACTCCTGACCAGGAAATAGTCTATCTGGCTACTACTGTATTTCCCCCGGACTCGGATATTATCAACCTATTCTCTCTTATCCTAATATCCATGTTGCACACATTCATGTTCATTGCCTCCCCTTGAGCATCATTTCCTCTTCCTCATTTCACGTACCATATGCATATCCCCCATGTACCCCTTCATATCCTTGAGTTGCTTCACCTAAATGACCTTTTAAGTCCACTCCCAAAACTACGATCTCACCGTTCCCTATACCGCTTACCACATTTATTAAGTCATCCCAGAATCTATTTTTTTTCTACATCATCCAAGCCAGCCTGTTGAGCATGCACCAATAAAAATGAGAATACGTGTCTACTGAACGAAATTTTCACTACTAAAATCCTTTCATTCCCTGTCTTAACATTCATAACAAATTCCATCCATTTTTCCTCAACCAGCACACCCACACCATATCCATCTGCCCTTCCCTCCTGTACTCAGCCAATATCCACCCACCTCCTATTCATTGCCTCAACCACTTACCCGCTCTGCGATTCAAACTACCCACATTCCAAGATTCCACTCAAATCGCCTTGGGTGATTTAGTATCATCAGGCTTCAGTTTTTTCTCATTTTTTGGGCATTATATTAACATTAAATAGAGGGAGAGACAAACCACAGGCCCGGCCCACCCACACAGTCTCAAGTAAAGGCATGGGACCTAGGACCCACAGCCCGCCAGCTGTGACCAGTGGCTGTGGCAGTGTCCTCGCGGCACCCTGTCAGGACATTTACAGGGACACCCTCAAAGCGTGCCTTGACACTGTAGCTGCCCCACCATGGTACATCTAGTGATAGGGAAGCCTCCTGGGGCACTACTCCCTGGTTTGGGTCTCTCTCTATTGTGCAGAAGTGGCAACCTGAGAACCACAATGCACTGTACCGTCTAGCACAGATCCCAGCCCCTTGCCACCAAGGTCCCAAAGACTATGCTGGTGGAGTCAGTGTCACGCCCCACCTACCGTCAATAGGTCCATCACTTGGTGGTGGGACAAAGTTTTCTGGTCACATGCCCTTGCTGGCATCAACCCCTGTGATGTAGTGAGGTACGTTGTGTAAAATGTAAAGCTCACGTAGGGAGGCGCATGAGATAGTTTGAGAAAAGTGTTTATGGTGACAAGTGAAACTGGAGATTTAGCTTTCCCTACCACCAGCATTGCCTTTCTCCTTGGGAGTACCACTCAAATCAAGCTACTCTCTCTCTCTCTCTCTCTCTCTCTCTCTCTCTCTCTCTCTCTCTCTCTCTCTCTCTCTCTCTCTCTCTCTCTCTCTCTCTTTATATATATATATATATATATATGTTTCATATCAACATACTTATGGATGAAATAGAGCAAGTGGAATTAAATAAGCTTATCAACAAGACAGGGAGAAGGAAAAAGAAAGAGAAACACGAACCAGATCAAAGAAACTATCAACACAGGAAAACGTCTGAAACTGGTCCACAGTAAAATGACACTAGGAAAGCAACAAATTATATAACTGGAAGACAAAAATGAAGTCACTGAATGCAGAGATAAGATGGCGAAAAGAGTTAAAGAATTTTACCAAGGACTTTATGCATCAAAGGCAAGTACTAACAGCTAACTTTATTAATTGACACAAGTGAGGTAACACCAGATGAAGTAAGTATTTCTCTTAAAAATATGAATAGAGGGAAGGCTCCAGGAGAAGATGGAATAGTAGGAGATTTACTGTTGGATTCAATAACAGAAGTACAAAAGAGGTTCGCCCACTTATTTACTCAGTGTATACAAAGAAGAAAATTCCCAAAACATTGTGTAATCCAGCACTCATTATCTATATACCTAGGCTGCTTCCCCCAAGGAAAGGGAGGTACTCATTATACTTAAAAAAAAAAAAAAAAAAAAAAGGCGACTCAAAAGATCTTAGTAACTATTGACCAATTAGCTTATTATCAGTTATTTACAAACTCTTCATTAAAGTCTTTATGAGCAGAATAAGGACAAATTTGGAAGAAAACCAACCTCTTGAACAGGCATGATTCCGAGGGGGGTATTTGACTACTGATCACCTATACACAATGAATCAGCTAAATTAGAAAACTACAGAATATAATAAGCCACTGTGCTTAGGTTTTGTTGATTACGAAAAGGGTTTTGATTCAGTGGACCATATAGTAACTATAAATTCATTGCGAGAGCAAGGAATAAATGAGAACATTGTGAAACTGCTCGAAAACATATATACTGTAAATAGGGAGCTGCCACAGTTAAATTACATAAAGACTCGGAAAAGATTAAGATCAAGAAGGGCATGCATCAGGGTGGTACAGTTTCAGCAAAACTGTCCTAATCTCAGAAGCAGCAGAGACATCATAAGAAATTTTTCACAGAGAAAGTCTCACAATAGGGTCGAAGATGAAATGGAGTAAAACTAATCAATCAATTAATCAAGAAGGGACAAACGCTGAGGGGTGCATAACCTCACTCACCTTCCGACTCCACCCATGCAGGTCCCTCTGCTCAACCCTGCAGGCAGCGATTCCTCCTCCTCTAAGTATCTCCCAACAGGAGTGATCGGCCTGCTCCAGCCATGAATTATGTGGCCTTCCCCTTGGCCTCCTCCACGCTGGGTTAACTCGTTAAGAGATCACCCTGTGAGCAGGATCAGCTTCAGGAAAGCGGGCCACGTGCCCATATAGCTGGAGTTGGCGTTGACATATATGTGGGTAATAAGCCGAGTAGTCGCTCATTACGCGTCCTGTTGTAACAGCGATATCCCATGATCCTGTGAAGACAGTACCGGTATCAAAGAAGTCAGTTAGCCACTTCAAGTCACTGTTTAGTGTCCATATCTCACAGTCATAAAGTAAGTACACCAGTGTCCTGAAAATGCAAACTTTCGTCCTTGTACACAGATAACAACAACGCCAAATACCGGAACTGAACGAATCCATACAAACTGGTATGGAATTGTTCATACCAAGTCAACAGTTCACTTAAAGACTGAACTACCCAAAATGGTTTGATAGCACCTGTGCCAGAGCAACGGCCCAAAAGTCATTAGCATATAACTCTTACTGAAAATTAAAAAAAAAACATCTGAATCACTCAGTCTGTTTAAAATTGCTAGAAACCACCAAAAGCAGTAATAAATCTTGCTAAGTCAAACTTTCTTCACAACCAAGCATCCAAACTACTAAACAGTCCTAATGACAATAGAATATTCTGGTCAACTCTCAGTTCTGTCAATAATAATGTTCACAAGTCATCACCCATTCCCCCACTCAAATCGTCAGATGATAACATTACAAATGACGTTCGTGGTAAAACGAATATACTTGCCAGTGCATTTGCCAGAAATTCTACATTCCGGTTAGAGGAAGTCTGTCAGAACGTCCTTGTACTAGAACTTGTCTCTCCCGAAAATGCTCCACTTAAAATGCAGACTAAGTACGTATAATCCATCCTAGAAAATTTATCAACCAACAAGCTCCAGGCCCTGATGGAATTCCTCCAATTGTTTTGAAAATTGTTCCTCAGAACTTACTTCTGTTCTAGCTATTTTATTCAGGCTATGCATATGTATTTCTTCCAGTGGCGTATATATATATATATATATATATATATATATATATATATATATATATATATATATATATATATATATATAATTTTTTATTAGCTTATTACGGTTGTAAAATTGTTTGATCGAAATGTGAGCGTTTGAATTTTAGTAGTATAAGGTTACTGGAGAGACTGAATCATAATTCGGTGGCACAGAGTACTTCAAAATGACTTTAGAATATGCTATATTTACGTCGTATACCCATTCCATATGGCCTCAAACTGATCGTAAAACTGGCCCAAATGCAAAATTTTCTCGTGGGAGGGGGGGGGGGGCTGACAGCGCTCCCCCAGCTGAACCCCCCAGCTATACGGGCCTGCTGTGCTCGGCAAAGTGATGGGCTGCACAGTTGAAAAGATAAAAAAAAGGTCCCCCTCCCTTTTCAACTTTCTGGGTATGCCACTGATTTCTTCATTCCCTAATTCTTGGAAAGAAGCCAATATCCACCTGATTCCGAAGAAAGGAAGTTCGTCTGACCCCTCTGGTTACATCTTCTTTTGGTAAAGTAGTTGAAAATGTAATGAATAAGCATACTGTATAGTTAAACATCTTGAATCCAATAACTTAATTAGCGATAGACAGTATAGTTTTCACAACGAAAGATCCACCTTTTACATACTTAATCTTCTCACACCGTTCATCAATCAACTGACCAATATGGAGAAACACATGCGGTAGCCACTGATATTTCTAAAGGTTTCAACAGAGTGTGGCACCATTCCCTGCTATCCAAACTCCCTTGCTGTGGATTAACGTCTTTTGTTCTTTTATTTCCTCATATCTCGGCGACAGAAAGTTAAGAGTAAAAGAAGATGATGTATATTCCAATTTCCACTCAATTAACGCCGGCATGCTACAAGGATCAGTTCTGGCCCAAATCTTATTCTTAATTCATATTATGCCACATATAATCCCTCCATTCATATGCAGATGACTCAACGCTTCACAATTCATTCACATTTAAACACCCATTCACAGTGTTTAATATCTCTAACGCAACTCAGTATAGCCATCCCCATAAATCAAGACTCATATAGGATCACTGAATGGGGAGAAAATAACCATGTCTCATTAAATGCTAGTAAAACTAAAAATTTACAGTTTACTTATAGGCACATATTGCTAAATTCCTATATACTTTCAAGGCTGCTAATATTCCTGTCTCCAAAAATACTGAAATTCTCGATGTTTCACTTAACAGTGACCTCAGCTGGACCTCCCATGTTAGATCACTTGCTAAAACCATATTAAAGAAACCTGAAATATTGTACAGACTTCATAGCTTCTGCACCGACGATCACTTATGAGTCAGCTATAGTATGCTCTCAGCTAGAATATAGCTCACCCTTGTGGAATGGATGTGGGTTGGTTGCACTAAAGCAATTAGATACAATTCAGAAGAAAGCTGTTAGAATTATTAACAATTCTGCTATTACAAATAAACTACCTCTTCTATTGGTAGGAAGGAATGTTGCCTCTCTTGCATTATTTTACAGATACTTTTATGGCAAATGCTTAGGCGAAGTTGCATCCACTGTGCCACCTCTCCTTGCCTTCCGCAGTATTACACAGGCATCTGGTAGCACTCATGACTGGAATGTCACATTGCCATATTTCAGAAATTCTGCCTATCGGAAATCTTTTATTCCCCGAACTGCATCTCCTTGGAACTCGCTTCCTCAGAGTTGTTTCTCCCTAAACTAACTACCTACAGCTGTTCAAGTCCAAGCATTACAGATTTTTTTTATGAATGGAGGGCACCAATAATCAGGTGTATTGTTTATTTATTAATCAATAATTTTTTTCTTCCTCTGTTTTGTTATTATTAGGGGAAAAAAAAAACAGTAGGCCAGACCAATGCGATGAGAGATTTCACAATCTGATCTAGTGTTGTTATGGACCACGCTATCAAGATAAATGAATCTTTCCAAGACTTCTATATCCTCATCACATGGTTGGACAGCCTGAACTGCTTCATCCAACAGGCCACCAAATGCCTGGACCTTGTTCTTGGCCCGAGACCTTTAATCCCAGTGACTTTGCATTCTCGTGATATTCCTCGAGGGCACTCAGTAGCATCTCCAGTGACTCTGCTAGGATAACTGCATCACCAGCAAAGTCAAGGTTGGTAACCCTGAAAATGCCAATTGATACCACTCAGTAACTTCGACTCACAGCCCAGTCCAGTTCCCGATCCATACATGTAGTGAAAAGTGTGGGGGCTAGGACATGTTCCTGTCTTACCCAAGAACATACAGTGAAGAAGTCGAATGTTCCCCCCCCCACACACACACACTTGACAGCACTCAGTATAAGCCAGCAATCATTCAGATTATCCCTGTGGGGATCCCACGGAGTCACGGGAATTTCCATAGCACATCCATATTTACTGAGTCAAATGCCTTCTTGAGATCCACATGGGCTGCTAGCAGACCTTGTTGATACCCAAGACAGTGTTTCACAAGAACTTGAAGAACTAGGATACAGTCAACAGCAGAATTCTTGGGTGTGAATCTGGATTGCTCAGGCCTCTGAAACTTTAGCAAATGGTCCCAGATATGCATGAGGGGAATGTGAGCAAGACCTTTGCCAGGCACACTAAGCACTCTAATACCACAGTAGTTGCTACAGTCACGCTGGCCTCATTTTCCTTTCTAGACAGGGGTGACCAAACCCTTTGTCCAGTCAGGAGGAATGAAACCAGTCTGCCAAACGGCTTCCATGACAGCATGCAACTCTCTGATCATGGCTTTGCCCCCAGCTTTGATTAGTTTTGCTGGAATGTCACAAACACCAGCTGCTCTATAACTTTTCATCCTAGTCACTGCCTTCATGATTTCACCTAGAGAAGTCATGGCTTCATCAATTGGTAGGACAGCAGTCAGTGATTGTACACCAGCCAACAGAAGCTTTCCACTGGGAGGTTCAGCCATATACTCATACAACTGCTTAAAGTACTCAGCACAACGAGCTCTATACTCACTTGTCCTCAACATGAGCCATCCACCTGCTGTCTGAAACGAGTTAACCTGAGAGGTGGGTCAAAAGTGTAGCTTCTTCAGGGCTCAATAGGAGGGTCGAAGGTCATTTGCATGAAAACGACCTTCCACCTCTTTGACGATTTCCCTGACATACCTCTCCTTGTCCCTTCTCAGTGAAACTTGTGCCTGTCAATACAGAAGTCTCTGCTGTTACCAATCTCCAGCCAGTGTAGCAGCATGACTCTCCTTATTTGTGGTTAGCTTCCCGCATGAGATGAATCCCCTCCTTGATCTCGGGTGACCTCTAATACACTCATCAGTTGCTGCCAAGTAGATGGAATGTAAGAAAATGTTTTGGAAGGAGGTAAAGAGAGTCAGACAGGGTGGCAGTGAAGTTAGTCGGGGAGTGAAAGATAAAAATGGTAGATTACTTGTGGAGAAGGGAGAAAAAGTGAACAGGTGGAGAGAACACTTTAAGGAATTGTTAAACATAGAGACTGAAAGTAATGCGAGTACAAGTGGCTGGGGAATGGCTGGGAGATGGAGGGATGTGAGAAGAGAAGAAGAAATCAGTAGGCTGGAAGTTGTGGAAGCAATGAAGAAAGTTAAACTGGGGAAAGCCCCAGGAATTGGTGGAGTGTGTGATGAAATGCTGAATGATGAGGGAGAGATAGTAGTAGAATGATGTGGAAAATGTGTAGATTGTCCTGGGAGGAAGGTAGAGTCCCGGAGGATTGGAAGTCAGATATAATTACTCCCCTGTACAAAGGAAAAGGGGAAAAAGAAGTGTGTGGCAATCATCGGGGCATTTGTCTTCTTAGTATAAGAGGAAAAGTATATGGTAGGATACTTATTGACAGAGTTAGGGAAATAACAGAGGAATTAGTTGGACAAGAACAGGCGGGTTTTAAGAAGGAAAGAGGTTGTGTAGATCAGATATTCGTTCTTAGATCTTTAGTGACAAAGTTTCTAGAGAAGGGAAAGGAGTTGTATGCAGCTTCTATGGATTTAGAGAAAGCATATGACAGAGTGGATAGACAAGGATTATGGAAAGCATTAAGGATATACTGAGTAGATGGGAAGTTGTTAAATGCCGTGAAGAGTATGTATGAGGGTGCTAAGGCTGCAATGCGTGTGGATAGTGATCTGGGTGAATTTTTCTATTTGAAGGTTGGATTGAAACAGGGATGTGTCATGTCTCAATGGTTGTTCAATCTGTATATGGATGGGGTTATAAAACAGATACAAGGTAGGGCGGTGGATGTTGGAGCAGCCCTAATGAGAGAAAGGGCAGTGCTTGGAAACTCCCTGTACTGTTGTTTGCAGATGATACTGTGTTGTTAACCCGTGGATTGCGCAATTACCTTTTTTTTTTATCCCATTGCTTGGTGCGCAAAAAATGAAGAAAAAAGTTTTTTTTTTGTCTATTATAAACTTGAAGATAAACATCCCCGGCATCACCTGGAGAAAAAAACACTCTCTCTCTCTCTCTCTTTCTCTCTCCATCTTTGCGTAGGGCCATGCATAATTTTATGTAGGGGAATGGTGAAAAATGATTTAAAAAAAAAAAAAATTGTTTATCACAGACTTGAAGATAAACATCCAGGGCATCATCTGGTGAAAAGAAAAAAATCTCTCTCTCTTCATCGTTGTGTAGCGCCATGCGTAGGTCTGGGTAGAGGTGGAGTAGTTAGCGGTGATGCACGGCGAGCACAGCCTGAGCTGTGGCTCGCAACGCCACGCTGCCCAGCCTGAGCTGTGGCTCACAATTCACAGGTTAAGTGAAGACGAAGGGTAGCTGCAAGGCTTGGTGGATGAGTTCGGAAGAGTGTGTAAGTAACGGAATCTAAAGGTGAATGTAGGGAAGAGTAAAGTTATGGTGTTTGAGAGAAGAGGAGCCAGTGAATGTACAGTGAGGCTGGATGAGGAGGAAATGGAAAATGTGAGTGCATTAATGTACTTGGGTAGTGTGATGAGTGAGAATGGAAGTTTAGAGGGGAAAGTGCTTGAAAACGTACTACAAGGAAGAAAGGTTGCTGGTTCCTTGAAATCAGTGATAAGAAGCAGGGAAGTGAGCATGGAAGTGGAAAAGTTACTACCTGACACTATTGTGATACCAACTCTAATGTATGGAAGCCTGAACCTTGTTGTTGGGACAGAAGTCAAGAGTGGGAGCAGTGGAAATGAGTTAATTGAGAGAAGCATGTGGAGTCGCATGGAGAGCCAGACTAACAAATGAGGAAATAAAGGAGTGTTGTTGTGTGGATGTGGATGTGAGAGGAAGCATTAGGAGAAACACAATGAGGTGATTTAGCCATGTGGAGAGGATGGAGAATGAGAGACTGACAAGGAGTGTATGTGAGTGAGGTGGAGGGGGGAAGAGGGAAGGGAAGGCCAAGGATGAGATGGAGGGATGAATTGGAGAGGTATATGAGAGAGTGGGGTGTGAGCTGGGAGCAGGGCAGTGAAATGGCGGGGACAGGGCGACATGGAGGCTATTGGTTTGTGGCCACTCCTTACAGGATTTAGACGTCTGGCAATAGGCAGATAGATAGAGATAGTTGCTGCCAGGGTAGCATGCTTAAAGGTGTCCCATCGTTCAACAGTACTCAGCAGTACTGAGTACTTCAAACCAATTAGAGATTGCTACTGGATACTCGTTTGTACACTCCTCATCCCTGAGTTTCTCAAGATTGAACCGTTTTTGGTGGCATCTTGAGAATCAGTTTGGATTTGCAGCCTTATAGTCGTAACAACAAGTCCGTGATCAGTAGCAAAGAAATCTGCACTCCTGAAAACCCTACTGTTCTGAAGGATCCTTCAGTGAGTACTAACAAGAATGCGATAAATCTCCTTAACAAGCCCTCTGGTACTGGAATACCAAGGCCAGTGGTGGAACCAGGATCCATCAGTTCTTAACTTACAGGATTTGGCAAAATCCAGAAGGTATGAACTATTGGAATTCCTGGTTCCAGAGCCATGTGGACCTACACAATCCCTGAAGCCCTCCAGTCAGTGCCAGTGCATTGAAGTCACCCAAGATCAGAAGTGCATCCCACAAGGAGCACTGTTTCACAACAGAGTCAAGTATGGTGTAGAATAGCTCTTTCTCTTCAAGGTCATTCATCTCAGTTGGAGCGTACACTGCAGTAAGAGAGATGTAGCCCATGGAGTGCTTCAATCTCACCAGAATTATATGCTTGTCCACCCAAGTAACCCTGTTGACACAAGAGACGAAGTGAACAGCAGCTACCACAGCAACACCCCTAAGCTGGGCACCATCATCACAATCAGACCAGTAGTATGTGTAACCATTGCTATTGATCTCACCATGCCCGGGTTGCCTTACTTCATAGAGTGCAGCTATGCCGACCCAATGTCGCCCCAATTTTCATGACAAGACAGTGGATCATACTTTGAAAGGCTTAGAACATTCCAAGCCCGTACCAGCAGTGCCTTATGAAGGTTAAACCCGCGCTTGGAGCCTCGGGCTTGTGCGTTCTTTGCGCCACCATGACGTGAATCAAAAGGAGGGTCGGGATTAGAGGTTCCCCCCTCCCCCATCATCCAGCTGCTGGGGTCCTGTAGGCTTTACCCAGAGACTGTCATGGAGGGTGCCAGCATGACAGGGATCAAAAAGCCCTGACCCCTGTCCTTCTTCCTTCTGTTGTCTCGCATTTGGTTAATTTTTACAGGAAGGGGACGCAAAGCCCACTCCAACCTCAAGTCAGAAGAGGGCTCACCATTAGCCTATGGGCAGGGGCATGGAATCCCTGACTATGGCTATCCAGGTTTTACCTCAGAGTTTTTCTTCTAGGTGGATTGCCAGCCAAGGCTAACGAGCTCCACCTATCCTACTAGATGGCCGTTTGCATAAATTGTTTGTCCGCCCTTTGACAGGTCTTGTTTTTCATCCCGCAGGGTGTCTAGTAACTCTCCTTACTGGCCTAGACCAGTGGGGGTGCAGGTTTAGTCTCAGGCGATCCGACCATGAAACAGGCAGTATTGTATTACAGTATATCTGTAGCAGAACAGTGTCTAGCCTGACATTTACTAACCTGACATTTAGTAAAACTAATGTTTAATCCAAATACACAAAGAACGTTTAGCGAAGAAATTCTGGAAGAAGTCGATGAGTACAGTTGTTTGAGGCAAATGTTAAAATTAATGAAAGAGCATGATAGCAAAATAAAAAGACGCATTACAATTGGATGAAAAGCTTTTGGTAAACATAGAGACAAACTAAAAGCAGCTAGCCAATATGTATGTAACGAATTTTTTATTCCAGCTATGACGTATGTCTGTGAAACCTGGAAACTGACAAAGCGATGGAAAATCAACTACTCCGTTCTCAAACAGCAATGGAAAGATGCACGTTGGGAATATCTTTAAGAGACAAGAAAAGATCAATATGGGTGAGAGAGCAGACTAAAGTCAAAGACATTATAGAAGTTATAAAAGAACAGAAATGGAGGTGAGCAGTACAGTTATTTGAGGCAAATACTAAAATTAATGAAAAACCATGTTGGCAAAATAAAAAGACACATTTCAATTGGATGAAAAGCTTTCGTTATGCATAGAGAAATCATGAAAAGTAGTTTGCCAGTATGTGTAAAACGAAAAGTATGAAACGAATGTATAATTCCAGCTATGAAGTACGGTTGTGAGACCTGGAAACTGACAAAATCGATGGAAAATCAACTACTTCATTCTCAAAGAGCAATGGAAAGATCAATGTTGGGAATATCTTTAAGAGACAAGAAAAGATCATCTTGGGTGAGACAGCAGACCAAAGTCAAAGACATTATAGAAGTTATAAAAGAACAGAAATGGAGATGTGTTGGTCATGTATGAAGAACCAGGGATAACCGATGGAGCATAAGGCTTACTGACCACACTCCAAGAGATTGTAAGCGTAGCAGAAAAAGGCCAGACTGGAGGTGGAGAGATGAGATAGAGAAGTTTGCTGGCAAAACGTGGCAGAGATTGGCTCAGTCAAGCAATTCGTGCAGAAGGTTGGGGGAAACCTTTGTTCAGCAGTGGACTTGTAATGGCTGCTGCTGCTGCTGATGAGATTGTAATGAGAGAGAGAGAGAGAGAGAGAGAGAGAGAGAGAGAGAGAGAGAGAGAGAGAGAGAATTCTGAGTAATCTGCACGTCTTTAAGATAATGTTCTAATTGTGTGCGTGTGTGTGTGTGTGTGTGTGTGTGTGTGTGTGTGTGTGTGTGTGTGTGTATACAAAGAGAGAAAGTGTGAAAGATGAAGAAAGACAGATAGAATGATGAGTATTCATAGATGTATGGGTAAATATATAAATAAAAGAATATATACACATATTTATATAGTTTTATATACATCTATATATCTATATCTATATGTATCTATAGCTATCTATCTATCTAGCTAGCTAGCTAGCTATGTGTGTGTGTTTTGTGTGTGTGTGTGTGTGTGTGTGTGTGTGTGTGTGTGTGTGTGTGTGTGTGAAAGAGAGAGAGAGAAATAGACATACATGCTGGCATGAACAAGAGAAATAGAAATGATATATCCCAAGTGCTTTCATGTAATCACATCTTCAGAGCAGGACGGAGTGAGTGCCTCTGCGAACATTTACCTTTTTATGTATAAAGAGGAGGGCTGGGTATTTCCCCAAGATTTACTACTGCTACATAATCTTCTTGTCACGAGGAAGCAGTGAGATGGTGCTGTACAATGTTTTTTTGTTTGGTTTAGGTCTTTTTCCATGAAGATTACTGGGTGCTTTAATTACACAGTAATTTAATTACTGAATAATTTTATTTTAAACTTTCACATCCACGAATTCAGGGCCACGTTATTGATAAATCGCTTAAGTACTTTATGAAAACACGGGCAATTGAACTTTATTTGGTGAGACGAATAAAATTTTTCTGCCGTTACTGAACTAAAATTCTTACCTTACTGTGTTGCCCCCCTAAAAACTTGAACACTCGAAAGTGCTCCAGATATTTCTTGTTTGTGCTATTTCCTCTCTGGATATCAGAACATCTGTGAATCACGTGTAATTACATGATATATTTCCTTATATAAATATGAGTATATGCATCAGGGTTTGCGTTAAGGTTGAAATAAGGTCCATGGTCTCGTCTTTAGGGAGAAATTGAGGCTCACATCCTTGAACTGCGTCCCAGGGTACGTGGTGGAAATGGGGCGGTACCGACACCCTGGCCTCACAACACAGCCGTGCAGGTGGCAAGCGTGGGGCATCGCCGTGCAAATACCAGAGCCACAGGTGATGTCAACTCTAGGGGACTCGAGGATCATGTCTCCCAGAAATTTTCGTATGAAACTGTGCAAAATAAATGCACTGTGATACGATTTTGACCACTAAAAATATTTGCAGCAAAACAGGTTCAGTATCTCTAAAAGGTAATACTTTTACCGGAGTAAGTAAAAAAAAAAAAAAAAAGATTGTAAAACTTGCTTATGTTTTGATGTTATTGTAACAGTTTCGTGTTTAATACATTGTGGTTGGCTCACGTTTACGGTGCGTCCACAACTGACAGTCCAGTGTGCACAGCAAGGGCCCCCTAACAACGACTAGACGAAATGCAGATACTTACACTATAATTATATAGATTTGCAGATTTATATAACTTGCACTTACTTATGTCAGTCATATATATATATATATATATATATATATATATATATATATATATATATATATATATATATATATATATTATAGGTGTGGTAGGTGGGGGCGCTCACCATCCACTCAATGTAGTGCTGCTCTCGGATGTCTGCCCGGTCCTCTCCTCCAACCTTCTTTCCTTCCATCTTCTTCTATCTTTCTTTCCTTCATTCTATCCTCGTCCTTCTGCCTACGGGTGACTTTACACTCCCTCTTATGTCTTTCATTCCTTCATTCTTTCCTCTTCCTTTTGCCTATGGGTGAATCTACACTGAGTGACAAGCCAAATGGTTTCCTGTACACCAGGAAACTATTTACTACCCTGGGTGGTAACCATATAACCAAATTTTGGTGCCTGGTGGTTTAGTGGGTAATTATAGTGCTCCAGTCGGATTAAGCCGGTGAAGGTTTATATCCAAAGGAAGGTTGGGGTTGACTGCTCACGTAATGACACTCAGGGATGAGTGAGGTTGGTCACTCTCATCTTAAATGTCAGGACCAACTGCCTAGCCCCGGGCTCCTACGCTCCTCATGGGGCAACGTAGGATTGGATGATGATATATATATATATATATATATATATATATATATATATATATATATATATATATATATATATATATATATATATATATATATATTTCAGTCTATTTATCCTATCTGTCTATTTATCTATACCTTGCATTGTTTCTCTCTCTCTCTCTCTCTCTCTCTCTCTCTTGTATACAATAAATTCTCATTACCTTCTTCCTTCAGTTTTTCTCTCCTTGTTTCTCCACCTGCTTTCCAACCTAGCTGGGACTAGGAGAGAGAGAGAGAGAGAGAGAGAGAGAGAGAGAGAGAGAGAGAGAGAATACGTAGCACTCGCCATACAAGACAGTCATCTGATTAATCGTATGCTCCCTGTACTGTTGTTTGCAAATGATACTGTGTTGTTAAGTGACGACGAAGGGGAGCTGCAAGGCTTGGTGGATGAGTTTTGGAGAGTGTGTAAGAAACGGAATCTAAAGGTGAATGTAGGGAAGAGTAAAGTTGTGGTCTTCGAGAGAAGTGAAGTCAGTGAATGTACAGTGAGGTTGGATGGTGAGGAATTGGAAAATGTGAGTACGTTTAAGTACTTGAGTAGTGTGATGAGTAAGGATGGAAGTTTGGAGGGTGAAGTGCTTGAAAGGGTACAACAAAGAAGAAAGATTGATGATTCCTTGAAAGTAGTGGTAAGAAACAGGGAAGTGAGAATGGAAGTGATAAAGCTATTATATGACAGTACTGTGATACCATCTCTAACGTATGGAAGTGAAGCTTGGACGTTGTTGGAGGGACACAAGTCAAGAGTGAGAGCAGTGGAAATGGGCTATTTGAGAGTCACATGGAGAGACAGACTGAAAAATGAGGATGTGAAGGAGCGCTGTGGTTTAGATGTGATAGTAAGCGTTAGAAGAAACACATTGAGGTGGTTTGGCCATGTGGAGAGGATGGAGAGTGAGAGACTGACGAGGAGAGTGTATCTGAGTGAGGTGGATGGGGAGAGAGGGAGGGAACGGCCAAGGATGAGATGGAGGGATGGAGTGGAGATGTATATGAGAGAGGGGGTGTGTGAATTGGGAGCAGGGCAGTGAAATGGCGAGGGGCAGAGTGACGTGGAGGCGACTTGTTTGTGGCCACCCCATATGGGATTAAGGGGTCTGGCAATCGATAGATTTATAGACTTTTATATATACATATAAATATATATTTGTACATAAATATATTAACACACACACACACATATATATATATATATATATATATATATATATATATATATATATATATATATATATATCATCATCATAATCAGCCGTTTGAGTATCCACTGCAGGACCGGTCTATCCCGACCGAAGTCGGGACGATGCAGCCAATGTATCTCTACCAAGTGGCTTAGGCTGTCTGGTAGAGATTGTATGTAAGGTGAGAAGTGTTTGGAAGTGTAATTGTAGTGTTGGAATGGCTTTGGATGCTTGTGTAGTCTGTGAACCAAGAGTAATCGGCCCGCGCAAGCCGACTGGATGCAAGCATACTTTACAGTAAGCAACACTGGTTGAACCACAGCACCCTTGTGTCCGCCAGTGCAGTACGTGGCCGGTTGAACACTCCCAAAGTTTATTACCCTGGCGGGGCGCGAACCCTGGTTCACCAGTGTACGAAATGCACACTCTACCACTGTACCACAGAGGCTCCATATATATATATATATATATATATATATATATATATATATATATATATATATATATATATATATGACAGGATCGAAAATCCAACCTGTGAAGTTTAAATTGTAATACCAAGAAAAGCTGTTCCATAATGAAAGTATCATGTATGCAAAATTTTGGTGTAATCTATGTTCATATAGAGGTGGCGCCTGCCTCGTCATTACCTCGCCATTAGCTGACTCTGGCTCATCAGTGCCGTCGCTGGAGTCTTCTAGGTCAGACCTTGTATTTCGTTTTATTTTTTTTTTTTTTAATTATCTATTATTTACTCTCATATGTTTTTTTCATTTTCGGGTATTAATGCTTAATAGGTAAGTATCTTGGAGAACTACACTACTCGGTCTGCCTTCACTCATGATATTTTAGGCATTTTAAGAAGTATTGGTGACAAGCAACTCCCAACGAAGTGGGATGTGGGAAGACACTTACTTTTTGCTGAAACAGAAAAATCAAAAGTGTCAGTGAAGGAAAGAGTGAAGGATCTTGGATCAGAACTTCAGTGTCTTTAGAGAAAAGCTTCAGTTCCTTGTGTTCACCTAACAAGACTTACACAGCTGGTTTTGGACAACTATTCTAAGTACAAGAACCTAGTGAAAAACAAAGGGAAAGTCTGCTACAATAAACAGCTTGCAAACTATAAAGCTCATATGCAGAAGGAGCTATTTGATATCTCCTGTTGCAAATGTAAATCCTTCGAAGAGTGTAAGTGTTCAAAGAAAAGAAAGGTGCCCGTATATGAAAGAGTTCCTTTCAGATCAAAGAGGAAATAGACAGATGTACATTGGAAAAGCGAATACAAAAGAAACAAAAATCCTGCTTCAACGAGAAAGTGAAAACATGCGATTCTGTTTGTCAGAAAGTTCAAAGTGGGATGGAGGAAATGAATGATACTGGTGATAGTTTTGAAAATGATTGTACAGATGAAACATATTGTCCGAATGTAGAAAAAAAAGAGGAAAAAATAAGATATCACGTTTGCTAATCAACTGTGGACTGGTTGCAAGAGAAGCTGATTGATATGATGTGAGTGATAGAGGTGCCGTTTCAATTGCCATTTCCACTCGGGTGGCTGCTGGACTTATTTCACCCGAAAACAAGAATTTAGTTATAGACAGTCAAAAGTAAGACGTGCCAGAAAATCAGGCAGAGAAAAACTTCAGCATATAGAAAAGGAAGGCATAACAGCACTGTATTTTGATGGAAAAAGAGACAAAACATTAACACTGGAAGAGAGAAAAGATGAAAACAGTTGTCTGTCCATTCATCAAGTATGCAAATTTGAGGAACATTTCATTAAGGAGCCAGGCTGTGAATACCTTGACCATGTAACTCCTGATGGGGAAACAGCAGCTGCTATTTCTGATCACTTGATGAACTGTGGGCTGAAGACTGAGATGCTTGTTGCAATAGGGTGTGATGGCACACCTGTTAACACAGGAACAAAGGGCGAAGCATAAAATTGATTGAAGACTTTCTTAACCATCCTTTGCAATGGCATATATGTTTGTTACACTTCAGTGAGCTTCCATTTCGGCATATATTTAAACATTTGGATGGTGAAGCCTCAGGGACTACAACATTCAAAGGAAAGATTGGGAAGAAGATAGGAGAAACAATTAGTAACCTCCCTGTGGTAAATTTTGAACCAATCCCAGTAGATGATGCGAAGCAGTTTCATGAGACCTATTCAGAGCTAGATTTAAGTAAGGATCAAAAATATATTCTGACTATATGGTATGCAGTGCCATCTGGAAAATTTCCTGCATCATTCTCCTCAGTTAAACCTGGCCCATTAGCACATTCAAGATGGCTGACAGCATGTACAAGAATTTTGAGACTGTATTTGCTCAGTACCCCTTCCTTCCAAACCATTGAAAACATTAGCCAAATATTTGATGACTGTATACATTCCGACCTGGTTTGAGATTAAGAAAAATCCTTCCTGTGTCAATGGCCCAAAACATCTATTCAATGCTGTTACCAAGATCAAATATATGAAAGATGAATCCTTGAGAGCACATAAGGCTCCAACCCAGGCCATTCAAACAAATGCTTTCTATGCCCATCTGGAAAACATGCTTTTGGGCACAGCATTTGATGAAGATATTGACATCAGAAGAGATGCTGTGAAGAAAATTCTAGCAACAAGGAAGAACCCGAGACAAGACAGAAGACAATTCAAAGTGCCAGAGATAAAATTTGGGGCAGATCATTATACTCAAATCATCAGCTGGGATGTGGTGGATATCACAGAACCACCACTCCTCAAGAATTTGATGTTGAACTACATGGTTTGGTTGAAAGTCTTGAACTTGTGGAAAAGCTGTGTCCAAAGTATTCTTGTCATAGTCAGTGGAACACACAGTAAAGCTGGTGACTGAAGCATCTGCAAAGTTTATGGTTAGAGAACAGAGATGGGTTTATAAGAAACATACTCAAATCAAGAAAAATAATGCCAGCTTTCGAATCAAAGAAGGATTTCAAAGCAGAGTAAATCTGGCCCAGTTTAATGGAAGGGTGGATGGGATGGGTTAGGTGTGGAACTCCACTTGCACCCACCTCGTCATGTTGAGTTCTGGGTAGTACACGGTCATAGTGTGCTACCTAAAGGCTGTATGATAAAATGTCCAGCAACTACCTCTTACTGATATGATACGGATATAATATTTTTCAGTTTTCTTCCCTTTATACAGGAGCAAGTTTTCCTCTCTATTATAAAGGGAAAACTGGACTTTATTTTTTTTTAAATCTTATGACCCGGTATATATATATATATATATATATATATATATATATATATATATGTGTGTGTGTGTGTGTGTGTGGATTACACTATGGTATCCTTTGCTATGGTGCTCATATGTTACTTATGCTGCTCTTTTTTCCAAAAAATAATTTACTAAAAAATATGGCCATCCAAAACACAGAAAAAAGTGGTGAGAAACTGCTAGAATTGGGATGAGTAAATTTTTTTCGAGGCTACAGTAATTAAACAGTTTTTTTTTTATTCAGGGGGAAATATGAGGTGAAGTGATTAATAAGTAACCAAGAGGGGGAGATGGAAAGGAAAGAGAGTGGGAGAAAAGAGAGAAGGGAAGGAAGGGAAAAATGGAAAGATCTAATTTTACATGAAAGGTATGATGGACAATAAGAGAACCGTACTGTGCAGCCCCACTACCCAGTCCAAAACGGAAGCTCACTGTATACGCTGCAAGGTGAGGAGAAAGAAAAAAAAAAGGACTAATGCCATAGCTACGTAAAAAAAAAAAATTGTACCTATGTTACCTACTGTTTCGATGACCGCATTCTCAACGAACACTTTTGGAGAATTATGCGGTTTTCTCACATCTGGGCAAATATGTGGAATGGGAAAAGCAAAAACACAAAAATAAAGGACAAAATACTAATTAGGTTAAGTAAAAAGAAGTGGAGGAAGTTGGAAATGGACAAAAAGGAAAGAGCGGAACAAGGGACATAAAACTGAAGGGAAGGAAAAAAAAACAGAGAAAACGGAGGAAAAGGAAGACAAGAAAAATTAGGACATGAAAGGGTGAAGAAACAGTACAGAATGAATAAGCAAATGTGTCGACTGGAAAGTAATTTACAGCAAAATAGTTGATTAAAGCTTGAAAGCAGAACACATAAGGGAAACATGGCCACAGATATATAGACAGACAAGAATTACTGAGAAAGATTATTTCTGAATTCATAACAAAGAATAGGTATGGAAGTAAAGGGGGACAATAAAACAGCACATTTGAGAGAAGGAGAAAAGGGGACATAAGTGTGAACAGAAAGCAAGGAAAGATGAAAAAAATGAACACACACACTCACACACACACACACACACACACACACACACACACACACACACACACACACACACACCTTTATATATATATATATATATATATATATATATATATATATATATATATATAGATTGATTGATTGATTTATATACACCGCTGAGCAAAGGCCTCCCCCCATCCATCTCCACGAGTTCCCTGACTGAGCCAATCTCTGTCAGGTTTTGCCTGCAAACGTCTCTTTATCGTCTCTCCACCTCCTGTGTGGTATTTTTCTACTATGCTTGCAATCTCTGAGAGTCCAGTTAGTCAGCCTCTTGCTTCATCGATTTTCCTTATTCTTGCTGCATGACGTCCCTACATCCATTTCTGTTCTTTCATAACTTCAGTAATGTCTTTGACTGTAGTTTGCTCTCTCACCCAAGTTGATCTTTTCCTGATCTTTCCATTGCTCTTTGAGAAAGGGATCAGTTGATTTTGCATTGATTTTGTCAGATTCCAGGTCTCACAATCGTACATCGTAAATGGGATTATATATTCGTTATATGCTTTTCGTTGCACACATATTGGCACGCTAATTTTAATGATTTCTCTATATTTACTTATAGTTTCCAACCAATTCTAATGCGACTTTTTATTACGCTTTCATGGTCTTTCTGTAGTTTTAGTATTTGTCCCAAGAAACTGTACTTCTCTACTTCATCAAGAATTTCTTCGTTTACTTTGATGACGCTCTTTGGTTCAGTTGGATTGAATATTAGTTTTACTCTTGTTCACCTTTAGTCTTAAGCTGAGACTTTCTCTGTTAAGGTAATTTACAATTTCTTGCAATGTCTCTGCTGTTTCTGAGATTAGGACAATGTCAGTTATGAATCTTAAATGGTTTAAGTGTTCTCCATCTACTTCGTATGTTTACCCCTTTGTTCTCCATCCTAGCTTTCTGAAAATAATTTCAATGCGTGCTGTAAATAACCTTGATGTAACTGTATCTCTCTGATGGATGCCTTTCTCAATGTTAATTTTTTTCTGATTCCTTATGTATCTTAACCATTGCAGTTCCCTCTTTATATATGTTTTCGGGCAGTTTTATAATATTCTCATTTACTCCATATTCCCGCAATGAATTTATAATTACTGTGTGTTCCACTGGGTCAAAAGCCTTTCTGGAATCAACAAAACCTAATAAAAGTGGTTTATTATATTCTGTAGAGTTCTCAGTTACCTGATTCATTGTATGTAGATGATCAGTAGTCAAATACCCGCTTTGGAATCCTACCTGCTCATGAGGTGGGATTTCTTCCATTGTGTTTATTCTGTTCGTAAGGACTTTAGTGAAGAGTTTTTAAACAAATAATAATAAGCTAGTAGGTGGATGGTTACTAAGATCTCTTGAGTCGTCTATCTTTCAAAGCAAAATAACTATTGCACTGCACCATGTTTTGGAATGTTTTTTTCTTTATACATTGAATAAATAGATGGGCGAACCTGTTTTGAACTTCTGCATCCGACAGTAAGTACACTACTATTCTATTTTTCCCCTTTTTTATACTTTAAGGAGAAATGTTTATTTCAACTTGAGTAACCTCTGGTATTTTACTTGTCAACTGAAAACTTACCTATCGGTACTATTGTCTTCGATGCATACAACTCTTTGTAAGATTCTTCAACTTAAAATACCACCATCTCTCTGCACTTAATGATTTCACCAATTTTGTTTTTCAGTGATATAATTTGTTGCTTTCCCAGCGCCATTTCATTCCGGACGTGTTTCAAACCTTTCCTTTTTTTGATGGTTTCTTTCATATGATCCATGTTTCTCTTACGTTTTTTCTTCTCTCTGTCTCTTGCTGATAAGTTTATTTAATTGTGCTCTTGCTATTTCATCTACCTTTGATTTTACTTTCATCTCCTTTCTTCTTTTCTAGAGACCGAGGGTCGTTTTTGAAAACTTGTTGGCTTTGGTTGTATTAGCTTTCGCTACTACTGCTACTGAATCCCTTAACATTTTTGTTAGTCTACTGTATCGTTCAACTCATCAATGTCACACTCAGGATAACTGTCAGGACTCCATATTATAATTACAAATCATAATAGATAGATAGATAGATAGATAGACAGACAGATAGAAGCAGCAAGATAGGTATTGTGTCTGCAAGAATCGAGCAATGCTAAACATGCTTACATACTCTAATGCTTGATAGGCACACGACAGCGCCTCGTGACCATACACACACATACACACACACTCACACACAGGCTTCTAGAACATTTCAACAACAGTGTAACACACGTGACACGACCCCTGTTACACCAGAATTTAGGAAGTAGAGCTCAGAAGGAGGTTAGCCATAGAACTGACCGGCAGTAGGGAGAAGGAGCCTAGCAATATGGGCGAGAGAGAGAGAGAGAGAGAGAGAGAGAGAGAGAGAGAGAGAGAGAGAGAAAGAGAGAGAACGAGACAGGAGGTAGCTCACGGGACTCTATACTTCACTCGTGTGTGAGAGACTTTGTTAATATTTCCAAGAGAAATAAAAATAGTCCCATACTAATCTTTACCTCTCCTGTCATTGCATGACAAAAGGGAACCAAGAGTATCTACTTACAAAGCTACTCACGTATAACAACCGCTCGTCCACGAGTCTAATATCTGTATAACTGATCTACAAATCTTCACTACAAGAAGCTACAAAGTTATTGTAAGATACGGCGGCGGCAAACGTACGAACCTCGTCTACGAATCTACAGTGAATTACTACAAAATACAAGCTACAAGCCTACGAGTCTACAAGCCTACAAGCCTGCGAGCCAACGAGTCTACAAGACTACAAGCCTGCGAGCCTACGAGTCTACGAGTGTACAGTTGATTCTGCATTATCAAGATTGAAAACAAAAATTACCTCTTACAACCAACAACTCACAACCAGCTCCTGATAGTATTCTCTCCAACCCCCACTCCGTCTCCCCGATCATGACGCTGATTTAGAAGTGGTCACACGACGCCTTGCCAGTAGTTTAACAATATACTGATACAAACAATCTTGCAATTTCTATGACGAACCAACGAACTACAACCATTTACAATCAACTACAAGTAACAACTCTATGAGTCGTCTGTATAAGCTTCTACACGCACCTACAAGTAGTGACAGTCTTCATCCCACAACGAGTAAATCACAAGAGAAAAGGACCGAGAATACATCGAGAAAGAAATATAAAACAAACAAACGAAGAGTGAGACACGACTCACAACCACCAGACCTCACCCTCCTCTCTTTCCTACCATCCCCCAACCTCCACCGCTGACGCAGGAGTGAAGAGGTCAAGACGATGAAGCAAATACCAAGTCCATATTCACAACCCATCTTACTCACTTATCTTCACTGAAGTTACTCATCACTACTCATTTACTCACCACAGCTACCAGTGTGGGAAGTCGACGTTACCATACGTGTTTGCCGACACGACGCCACGCCTATCAACGTGCGTCTGACACCACACAACACGTCAATCAACCCGTGAAGAACAACGCTATCACCACGTGCAACACCACTCACACCATTCCCACCACGGTAAAAATTAGTGTTACATAGTTACTTCATTTATACAATACACAGTAATAGACACAGTGATAGACAACACATTTTGTACAAACATGTAAAACGTGCTGTATAGTTACAACTTACGTACACGTACTTACTTCAGTTATCTGTATAACTCAAACACTGAATAATCACCAACAATAAATATTCTACACTGTATATATTCATAAATTTATTATAGCAGTTATTTACTACCAACGAGTGTTACCATTTATACTTACATAAAATACGTGTTTCATACATACAGCTATACATTATTACATCTACAAAGTAATAAAGAAAATATACCATCACAGTTACTCAGTGAGCGATTAAAGGAACTTTATTAAACATTGATTAATTAAAGCTACCTTGTGGAAACAGATAAATTAAGTTACAAGGAAAACCAGAAAAAAAAAAAAATGGCCAACACAAATGACGTTAGTAAGAATGAACATCTTCAACACAATCGTGAAGACAAAGATTGCCACACAGTGCTGACACATATATTGCCCACGATAGGTACAAGTGAACAACAAGTCAGTGTATATAGTTAATACTGTATATAGTGTATATATATTTTTTATATAAAATAACAAAATGTGGGGCTATATAATATCATTTTCAGTAATATCTGTGCAATATAAACTAAACCTTAAAAAAGGGTCCCAAGGAAAGTAGCCAGCAATTATGCAACCTCGAACAACACCGAAAAAGCGTAGACAAACGAAGAAAAACAAACTATAGAAAATCAATACATTAAAAAAAAAAAAAAAGAAATACAGTAAGATCACATAACAAACAAATGAAAATAAGTGTAAGTGTTACTACAAATGCCAAAATATCACATAAACTCTTTCTATAAGTGAAACAAAAAGCATATTAGTGTTCTCCACAAACAAGTGACATGGCACATCATCACTTAAACTTCTTCTATAAGTGAATGAAAAAGCAAATTGTTGTCTCCACAAGCTAGTGGCATGGCACATCATCACTATCATCGACCGCAACATGACCGGATTCAGTGTCAGGACCGCAATTATTACAATTATGTAACTACAAACGATATGTAACTACAAACAATATGTAACAATTATGTAACAGTTGCATTAACAAGATGTAACTTTTATGTAACTTTAATTACAGTTATAAGGCCAACACAATTATGTAACAGTTGCATTAACAAAATGTAGCTACAATTATAAGGCCAACACAATTATGTAACAGTTGCATTAACAAAATGTAACTACAGTTATAAGGCCAACACAATTATGCATTACCACAATATTATGTAACAATTCATACAATGTTACAATTATGTATTACAACAATGTTTCTACAATATTATGTAACAGTTCATACAATGTTACTATTATGTAATACTACAATGTTACTACAATGTAACAATTACAATACAATTATGTAACTTCACACAATGTTGCAATTATGTATTACCACAATGTTACTACAATATTATGTAAATTCATACAATGTTTCCACAATTCTGTATTACCATAATCATCACACAAGTTAGGTGAAATATTAGACATTACTAAAGGGATAACTCAAAATGTAATGTAATAACCTAGCAGTATTACCATTGCACAATTATATGTGGATGTCTGTTATACATACACATCTTATAAAATGTCATACAACAACCATTGCATTTGTTCAATTATGTATACAACTTATTTAAAATGTAATATTACTGGATCAGTACAATATTATCATGAATATTATGTCTATACAATATTATAATCAATATTATGTACTAATAGATTAGCATATGTCAATGATGATTGAAGTCGGAGGACCTCCAGCACGTGACCGAGCAGTTTCAGGACTCCATAATATAATTACAAATCATAATAGATAGATAGATAGATAGATAGACAGACAGATAGAAGCAGCAAGATAGGTACTGTGTCTGTGAGAATCGAGCAATGCTAAACATGCTTACACACTCTAATGCTTGATAAGCACATGACAGCGCCTCGTGACCATACACACACATACAAACATACTCACACACAGGCTTCTAGAACATTTCAACAACAGTGTAACACACGTGACACGACCCCTGCTACACCAGAATTTAGGAAGCAGAGCTCAGAAGGAGGTTATCCATAGAACCGACCGGTAGTAGGGAGAAGGAACCTAGCAACATGGGCGAGAGAGAGAGAGAGAGAGAGAGAGAGAGAGAGAGAGACAAGGAGGTAGCTCGCGGAACTCTACTTCTACTTCACTCGTGTGTGAAAGATTTTGTTAATATTTCCAAGAGAAATAAAAATAGTCCCATACTAATCTTTACCTCTCCTGTCATTGCATGACAAAAAGGTAACGAAGATTATCCACTTACAAAACTACTCAAGTATAACAACCGCTCGTCCAGAAGTCTAATATATGTATAACTGATCTACAAAATTCCACTACAAGTTTCTACAAAGTCATTATGAGATAACTTTGGTACAAAAATCTGTTCTTTATTTCTACTTGAAAGAATGCTTTGTTTTCGTCTGTTTAATTGGACACATCGTTTTATTGTTAATCAGCTTCTTTCTTCCACTTCTGAAATTTAATCTGGCTGTGCAACCCACCATTTTATGGTCTCTTCCTATAATTACATTGTTGATAAATGACATAAGTCATTGTTTTGTGTACATATATATATATATATATATATATATATATATATATATATATATATATATATATATATATATATTCTACTGACTATCAAAAATTCTTTGACTATCTTACTTCTACGATGGAACACATTCTATCCATTTCTCCTTTCTCTGAAATCTCCATTCTAGATTTCAATGTTCACCACCACTTTTGGCCCTCTCCTTTCACTGATCCACCTGGTGAACTAGCCTACACCTTTTCTATCCTTAATGACCTAGAGCAGCTTGTACAGCACCCTACCCATATCCCTGACCGCCTTGGAAAGAGCTCCAACATACGTGACCTCTTCCTTACTACTAATCCTTCTGCTTACACTGATAATCTTTTCTCTCCGTTGGGCTCCTCCGATCACAACCTTCTCACCTTAGCCTGTTCTATCTCTCCAGTACGGCCTGTGGACCCTCCAAAGAAACGTCGTCTGTGGCACTTTGGAGCTGCAGATTGGTAGGCCCTCAGGCAGTACTTCTTTGATTTTTCCTGGAATGATTATTGCTTCCATGGCCGGGAGCCATCTGAGTGTGCCTTGCGCATTACGGAGGTTATCTCTTGGGCATGGAAGCATACATTCCTTTCTCATATCCTCTGACTAATGCAAGAAAGCCTTAGTTTAATCACGCTTGTTCTAATGCTGTCCGCAACAAGGAGAGGGCCTATAAAAGGTACTGGAGCCAACTCACCCCTGAATCACATCTTTTATACTTTTCTGCCCGGAATCGTGCTAAGTCTGTTCGTTGCTTTGCTAAAAATAATTTCATCTGTACTAAATGCTCTCAATTCTCCATCTCGAATTCTTCCCACTCCTTCTGGCACTTTGCCAAAAACCTTTCTAACAACTTTACCTCATCATCTGTCCCTCCTCTTTTCTACTCTGATGGCTCTGTAGCTATTTCTTCTACGATAAAGCAGATCTCTTCACTCGGACTTTCTCCTCCAATTCCACCTTAGACAATTCCGGTGCTGTTCCTCCATCGCTTCCTCCCAACTTCCTCATGGCTGACATTAAAAAATTTTCAGCTGATGTATTTTCTGCCATTGCTGGCCTCAGTACTAATAAGGCATATGGGCCTGATGGAGTCCCTCCTGTTATTCTCAAGAACTGTGCTTCTGTGCTTACACCCTGCCTAGGCAAGCTCTTTCGCCTTTGTCTATCAACTTGTACCTTTCCTTCTTGCTGGAAGTTTGCTGTCATTCAGCCAGTCCCAAAGAAGTCCCAAAGAACTATCGTCCAATTGCTTTAACATCCCGTATCTCAAAAAGTTTTCGAGTCAATTCTTAATAGAAAAATTTTAAAGCATCTTTCCTGTCACAACCTTCTTTCTCATCGTCAGTATGGGTTCCGTCAGGGACGCTCCACTGGCGATCTTCTCACCTACCTTTGAGACTCCTGGTCATCCTCCTTTCGGGACTTTGGCAAAAGCTTTGCCAATGCACTTGACATCTCTACGGCTTTCGATCGAGTCTGGCATAAATCTTTAATTTCCAAACTGCCCTCTTACGGTTTCTATCCTTCTATCTGTGCCTTCATCTATAGCTTCCTTTCTGGTCATTCTATAGCCACTGTTGTAGACGGCCATTGTTCTCCTAGATCTAACAACAGTGGTGTTCCTCAGGCCTCTGTCCTATCACCAACTCTCTTCCTTTTATTCATCAATGACCTTCTAAGCTGTACATCTAACCCTATCCACTCTTATGCTGATGACTCCATCCTTCACCTTGCCATTCGGTTCCTGCAACGTCCATCTCAGCAGTTACTTTAATAAACAGGGATGAGGCTATGGCACACCTAATGTCTGACTTGGCTCGTATCTCTGACTGGGGTAAAAATAATCTGGTTGTTTTTCATGCATCAAAGACTCAGTTTTTACACCTATGAACAGGACTAATCTTCCACAGGTATACCCACTAATGTTTAATAACATTCACCTTAATCCTGCATCATCCTTGAACATGCTTGAGGTGTCAGTTACTCGGGACTTATCTTGGAAAGATCATATTACATCTCTTGTAAAATATACTTCCAAGAGATTAGGTGTGCTAAGCCGACTCCGTTCCTTCTTTACCCCTGCACAATTGTTGACTCTATACAGGGGTTTTATCCGCCCCTTTGAGGAGTACAACTCTCATGTGTGGGGAGGCTCCCCACGGACAGCTTTTCTAAATAGAGTGGAGTCAAAGGCTTTTCGTATCATTAACTCTTCTCCTCTTACTGACTCCCTTCAACCTCTGTTTCTGCGTCGCACTGTTGCATCTTTTTCTCTTTTCTATTGCTACTTCAATGGTCATTGCTCGTCTGAACTGTCTGCATGCATTCCTCTACCTCAATGATGGGCGCGTAGCACCATTCTAGCAGCAAACTCTCATCCCTTTTCTGTCCATCTCTCTAATGCTAGAGTTAACCGTTACTCCCAGTCTTTCATTTATGTATCAGGTCAACTCTGGAACTGTCTCCCTCTGTCTGTATTTCCTGCTTCCTGTGGTCTCCAGTCTTTCAAACGCAGTGTGTCCAGGCATCTCGAAATGATCGGATCTTGAATTTGTCTCTCTCTTGTATTTTTTTTTCTCTTGGAAGGAACAGCAATTGCGGGCTCGCGGCCTTTGGTTCCTTCTTCCTCGCAAAAAAAAAAAAAAAAAAAAAAATATATATATATATATATATATATATATATATATATATATATATATATATATATATATAGTAAACTCTCAAGTTTCCATTGTAATTCGGCTAAGCCCCACGCTGAACAATGTCAAATGCCAGATATTGCATGGAATTCGAGTTGGACACTGTGATTCTATCTGTCTCGACCCTCTATCCTAAAAATTTTATGAGTAGAAGATGAAAACTAAGCATATAAAAACAATACGGTAATGATGCAGTACAGTAATTCAATACTGTACATAGTGTACTGTATATACTCACCAAGTGTTTCCTTCGATGGAAGGCAAATTGTACACCATGCAGTACAGCACTGCAGAGTACTGTACAGTACACATAATCCCATGTGGTCTAGTTGCGAATGTCTTCCCCAAAGATTATTACTGCTCCACCACCTCAGGCTCGATATCTACCACGGGTGCTGAAGTAGGTAGTGGAGTTGGAGTGGCAGAGGATGTCATGTAGAGCTCCAATGAGGCCTCTGGACTGAGGGGAGACCTCAGGTGGAGACACCACAGTCGGTGGAGCTGATGGTGGTGCCATGGCCGAGGTGTCTGGCTGAGGTGAAGTGGCTGTGGTGGTGTCTGGCTGAGGTATACAGTGCCAGTGAGGAAGTAGAGGGCTGGAGTGACAGAGGCCAGTATGAAGAGGTCAAAGGCTGGGGCGAAAAAAGGATGATGTGAGTACGTCAATGGCTGTTGTTATGGAGTGGTAGGTGTCACGAACAGAATAAGGACATGATGGAGGGCTGCCTGGGGAACCTCCCCGACTGCAGCTTAATCACATTCTCATGGCCCTCTTGCAGGCAAGTAGCCATGGCATCAGTAAAGATGGGCTGCTGATTAAGATGCTCACAATAGTCAAGAAGGATTTCCTCTGCATCGCGAACCTGCTGGAGCTTCGGGATTTCTGCCACTTCATTGTCATCATCGTACTCCTCTTCCTCCTCCCCTTCATGCTCGGTGCCCCCTGCAGTCACAGACACCACAATTTCCCAGCCGAACAGAATCTAGTACCTGGAGTCTCCCTCGTCCACTTCTGATCATGTTCTCCTGCTGTTTCCATATGCTGGACGAAGTCCTGAACTTTGAAGCTGGTAATGTCAGCAGTGGTATCTTCACCCTTGAGGAACTTGTTCCAACCATGCTAAAGTGTGAGTGCAGAGAGTTTCCTCCATGCCTGTGCCCAGTTGTTGATTGCAGACTTGAGGGAATACCGCTTGAGGATGGGCAAGGTCCTCTCCCCCCTACTGTCTATGCCTCGGGGTGCCTCCTCCTCATCCTGGAGCACAACCATCACGTCTTCAATAAAGCTCTTCTGGTACGGCCGCATCGTTGCCATGATAATACCCTGGTACATGGGCTGCAAGACCGAGGTCGAATTAGGGGGCAAGAACATGACCCTAATATGACCAGCATCTCCAACCAACTCCGTCTCAGAAGGATGAGCAGGAGCATTGCCGAAGTGCAGCAGAGCCTTGATTTGGTCGCAGGCAAGGGCAAGACTTCCCATTTGATAATTGATAATCATCTTCACAGGATGATTGTAGAACCAATTTTTGAAGATCTTGGCTGTAAACCAAGCCTTCAGGGAGTGGAAATAAATCACTTGGAAATGATCCATTAACCCCTGGAGACAATGTGGCTGTTTGGCATGCCCTACTACACGTCTCAGACAATGTGACCCTGTTGCATTGACACAAAATAAAACAGAGACACGCTGTTTGCTCGCCTTATGACCAGGGAATGACTTCTTCTTGTCAGCCAAGGTATTAGTCAGCACTGACCTTAAGAACAGACCAGTTTCGTCAGCATTATAAATTTGATTGAGACATAACCATTCTTTGTCAACCAGGTTTTTAAGTTTGGTGCAAAACTCATCAGTTGCTTCAATGTCTGCATGCAACACTTAACCAGAGACTGTCTTGTGGACAGTCCACGTCAATGTTGAAACTGAGTCAGTCAACGTTCATACGCCTTGAAATTTATGATCCCCAGTTGGTCAGTGAACATGGTGGTTGCAGCCTTCAGTTTGACGGGATGCACATTCATGCCACTGCCAAGCAGTTGTCAAAATCACTTCAGGCAGGCCTAGTTGAGTTTACCAGAGCATGGCTTGGTCATCATCTTGCGTTTGTGCTGTCACAGTCGCACCATGTTGACCCTGGGAGTGCATCTTGATGGAGTGCTTGTTCTGCTAATCTTGCAGTATGGTCCAGGATATGTCATAATGCTCCATTAGCCTTGCGAAGGTCCAGCCTTGCTTGATCATCAATTATATTCATCTTCTTCATGGAGAAAACGATGTGACGATTAGCGGGTGGTGGAGGCGCCATGGAGACAATGACCAAGACAAAACAGAAGGCAAAAAGTACCTGCAGCAGCCAGGGCTCCACCACAAATGCTACAAACTCAGCCATCACACACAACTACATCGAGTAAAGTAGCAAGCACTTTGAGGCCACAAGTGAGTCGTATGGGAAGAAACAGCACTGGGGGGTTCACACTCGTAAACAGTACAGTACACAATACAGAATAGTAATTTCACAATCACAATAGAGCATTAGGACATGGGCACTGACATGCCATTGTCTTTGGAATACAGTACAGTACAGTACCTCAAATATAGGATGCCACAGAGTCAGTCAAAGTATCAGGGTTTTGCGACCACATGTTCAGATGACTCTACGACATCCATGGGTGAGAATGAGAATGCAGGGGTATTCTTTGCATGCTGGATGAGCCTTGCCAGCAACAGATTCTGACTGACCAGTGTGCAGCAGGCATTTTCAGTGGATCACTAGTTTCAAGATTTTCCCTTGCTCTGATTGGTTACTGCTTACGAGCTGGGTGAGATGCCTCAGCACTGGATATTGCATTGAACCGCCAGTTACATCCCATTTCGGTGCCAAATGTTGCATAATTTAGCAAGATATTGCTTTAATAGAGTCAAGAGAGCTGCACTGGATATTGCATTGTGCTGGATATTGCGATGGTGGATAATTAAGAGTGTACTATAATCTTAACTCTTAAAGTCTGGCTGATAACACTAGATGTCAGAAAAGATGTGTCAGGAAACCCTGGCTGATGGATAGAGCCAGCTTGCTTTTCCCATCACGTTCTGAAGATAATAGCCGTTTTCTTTTGTCACCACTGCATCACACAAGTGTAGAGGAGGTGGGAGGATGGCATTGCCTGTCTGTTGCTCGACAGAGAAAGGGTAGGAATAATGACTTCTTCCACATTGTCCATTTTGCTTGCCGCCAATGTTGCCTGCCTGCCCCCTGCCCCTCCACCGCTGTCAAGCTGTTCACTTATACAAGGAAAGGGTTGAGTGAAGGCACAATCAGGAGGGAAATAGGGACAATTGTATCATCATTGCTTAATAAGGAGATGATACCTGAGGAGGGAAGTTACAATCTTCAGAGTGACATGTCACGTTACCACCCTCCCATGCCTCCTCCCATAGCTCCTTTCCATCTCTTTAGAGTAAATTTGATGATCTTCCAAAGCCAAAAGATTCCCCTACCCATCCGATTCCTTGGGAGAGTCCTCTGAGATTAAGATGAGGGTCAAGCAGTCAGAAATCACGTGTGAAATATTCACCGCGTTATGGCCACCGTGTCTCCTTTGTGATGTCAACACATCACCACCTTCTCACCACCACCAACATTGCCCCAACCTAGTACTTCATGGAGGAATTTACCCCATACTGGTTCCTTATCTGCTACCTCATTGCCACGTCTCAGACCACGTTGACGCCCACACAAAGCAGCATCTCCACAAATTCCTCAGTCAGTTTGTCACTGTATGATGAATCTTCTCCCACTGACTCACCATATTCTCCCTCGCCACATCTCCATTCACGAGGTCATGCATCCGGTCATCTTGTCTTTACAAGAGGCCAAAGGGAGTGGGGTTATGTGCATGTGGCTGTCACCCCAGCCATATTTAGGGACAATAAACAGCTTTGTGTGGGAGCAGGGGGAAGAGATTGAGATCACGGTACCTGCCTATGATATGTTGCAAGCAGACACTCAGGCAGATTTCCCAGTGAGAAAAAACTTCAGTGTCTTGGACATTTTTATGGCATTTTATTTTTCAGTGTCTGTGATTGAGTACCTGGTACACGAAATCATCTTTCGGTGGGATTTCTGATGATGTTCCTTCTTGCAAAAGTTCGACGATGGCGGAGTGGTATCCTGTAAAAGTGAGTGGGATATACCTGTGGCTGGCTCTTGTCATGCTAGTATCAAACATGCAATATAAGAAGTCTTGGATCCTGCATGATTTCACAGCCACACCTGTCTTTGGGAGATTTGTGGTGAGGAAGTTTTTTTTTTTTCCTTTTTTTTTTTTTTAAGGTTTCTGCACCTCTCCCCCAACCTGGGACCGGCTCCCAAGTACAGGCTGTACAACATTCGCAGATTCTCAGCAGGATCAGGAAGTTCACATGGGGTTTCCGGCTGTTCCAGAAAGTTTTAGTTGCTTAGTCACTAGTTTTGTTTTAGAACATCTTGCATTTTTAAAGGAGCCTATATGTCTACTTTTTTGGAATAAAATTCTACACTGTCTGTGTATGCAAAACTGGGTACATGTTAAACTCCATCATATACTTGGCCTCATATGTGGACATTCCCAGTAATGACCCTCACAGGTTCTCAGGTTTTATGGTGAAAGTGCTCCTGGACATGTATTCGTATAGTGACAATTTTACACCTCCCTGGCACTGACAAAGTTTCTCCTAGACCATGGGAGAAGAACCTGTGGGACTGTACGGGCCAACAGAAAGCCCCTCACTGCCTCCCCCCCCCCCACACACACACAAGACTGAGAAGGGGACTTCTTACCAAGAATGTGACAGTATGTTGCCCATAGAGTACAATGACCTGACAAGCAAGAGGTCAACATGTATACCACAGTGCACAAAGGTGAGATGCAGGCCACTGGAAAGCAGGACTGCTGGATCAAGGACCCAATGTTCAGACCAGATGTGATCAATGATTATAACAAACATGCAACTGACTGATAAATCTGCGTGCAGACAAGTGGCATTTACTGTCCCCAAAGTGCTGGTACAAGGAGGCTTTCCTACACCTACTTGATATCACATTACTGACCTCGTCCATACTTTTTAAGTAATTTGTTGCCAGAGGTATTTTTCTACGTGAATTCGAGAGGAAACTCCTGCACAAGCCAGCAGGATTAAGACGACACAGTGGTGCTGTAGTGGCTGAGAGTGCCCCAGTCAGATTACCTACCACGCCACCATCTTTTGAACCTGGATCACATACCTGCATGGAAGAAATCCTATGAGAGGTGCTATGTCAATATGTACGATCAGAGACGGCAATAGCCACGCAAAGAAACACTACGAGTGCTCTGGGTGAAAAGTGGCACTGCAACCCGAGTGCTTTTCCTAGTACTATATTGAGGTAAGATACTATGTACTGTTGTGTGGAGATGTGTATATAGCATATACTTGTACATAAAAATAGAATAAAAATAAATTGCATAGAAAAAATAAGAAAATATCAGCGTAGACAATGATTTAAAAAAATAAGAACTGACATTCATATAGTGAATTACAAGTGTAGAAGAAAAGTGCCATATACATAAGTTATCGAAGAAAAGGAAAAGAAGGTAATGAAAGTAAGGGTTGACCAAATCAGCCATTCACAAATGCATGCCATTTCTGGAGTGAAGTAAGAATAGAAATAAGTGCCTTATACATGTGTTACTGGGAGACAGGGAAAACTACAGTATAGAAAATAAATATTATGGCCAAAATATTGATCTATATATGAGCGCTATTCCTGTAATGAAATACGGTAAGAATTAGAGATGTAGGTAACTTAGGCAATCTTCTCATCTACCTTCCAGACTCCTGGTCATCCTCCTTTTGAGACTGGCGAAAGTTTTGCCACTGCACTTGATATCTCAAAGGCTTTTGATCGAGTCTGGTATAAATCTTTAATTCTCAAACTGTTCTCTTACAGTCAGTTTTTATCCTTCTATTTGTGACTTCGTCTCAAGCTTCCTTTCTGGTCGTTCTATAGCTGCTGCTGTAGACGGCCACCGTTCTTCTCCTAGAGCTATTAATAGTGGTTTTCCTCAGGGCTCTGCCCGATCACCAGCACTGTGTCTTTTTCTCATCAGTAACCTTCTAAGCTGTACATCTAACCCTATCCACTCATACGCTGATAACTCCACCCTTCACCTTTCCATTCACTTCCCGCAACATCCATCTCAGCAGTTACTTCAACAGACAAGGGATGAGGCTATTGCACACCTTATGTCCGTCTTGGCTCATATCTCCGATTGGGGTAAAAATAATCTTGTTGTTGTTAATGCTTCAAAAACTCAGTTCTTATATCCATTAACATTACAAAATCTTCCACAGGAGTACCCTCTAATTTTAAGTAATATCCAGCTCAATTCTGCATCATCTTTAAACATCCTTGCGATTTCATTCTCTCGGGATTTATGTTGGAAAGAACATATTACCTCTCCTGTCAAATCTGCTTCCAAGAGATTAGGTGTGCTAAGCCAACTTTGTGCCTTCTTTACCCCTACACTGCTGTTGACTATACACGGGATTTATTTGCCCCTGTGTAGAGTACAACTCTCATGTGTGGGGAGGCTCGCCACATACAGCTCTTCTCAATAAGGTGGAGTGGAGTTTCATTAACTGTCCTCCTTATTGGCTCCCTTCAATCTCTGTCTCTTAACAGCACTGTTGCATCTTTATCTTTTTTCTATCGCTACTTCAGTGGCCACTGATCTTCTGAATTATCTGCTTTCATCCCTCCAGCACTACGGCGGGTGCGTAGCACCCGTCTAGCAACAAACTCTCATCCCTTTCAGTCCAACTCACTAATGCAAGTGTTAACCGTTACTCCCAGTCCTTCATCAATGCAACAGGTCAGCTCTGGAACTGTCTCTGTATTTCCTGCTGTCTAAGAACTCAGTCTTTCAAACACAGTGTTCTGGAATCTTGAAATTAATGGATCTTGAATTTGGCTCTCTGTTATCTTGTTTTTGTTTCTTCTTGGAGGGGACAATTGGCAGGCTTCTGGCCTTTGGTTTCTTCTTCCTTGCATAAAAAAAGTACTTAGAAGGTAAGGAAAACTAAGGTACAGAAAACAAGTGTTTGAATGAAAATGAAACTAATCTTTCATGGCAAGTACTGTATAGGGGTTTTGTGTCAAAGTACGAGTATTACCCTTGGTATTCGCCCCACCCATACACCATACGGCTTTGTGCCACTCTTGATCAGTGAGAGAAACTGGACAACAAAAATAAGCAAGCCGCACTTACGGCGTGATGATTTATTCGTGCTGCACAGGCAGGGACAGATGAAGAGAGTGGAAGGCTTTTCGTTGTTGGGGGGTGCCTTGCCTCGATCCCCAAAACTACCTTTCTTCTTCACCTTCTCGCGCCACAATGCATCCATCTAGATACTTGGAACATTTGCAGTGGAGATACAAAGAACTGTTGAATGTTTTGATCTTTCACTGGATGCTGTAGGTGATGTAATTACCAAGATATAATGGTTTGAAAACAAGCACTTTTGGAAATATACCTGCTACAATGAGCAGCGCACCAGATTTAACTCTGGGCTTAGGGGGTTAATTTGGTTACATCTTCGTGTGTGTGTGTGTGGGTGGGTATGAGAGAGAGAGAGAGAGAGAGAGAGAGAGAGAGAGACAGACAGACAGACAGACAGATAGACAGACAGACAGACAGAAAGAGAGAGAGAGAGTATTGTTAGGCACAAGAGTCCAAAGGAAATGCTTTAACTAGATAAGTGCTTGCATAATTTAGGATAAAAGTTATAACAAAGAAGAATTGAAAATGTACACAGTTTTTTAGCATCTTAATCTTGTGCATAAACATCGTTAATTGCTGATTGACAGGTGAAAATACATTTATTTGCCCTGAAATATCACTTCTACGGGTCATTATCAGCGCTAATTCCTTCAGGGACGCTCCACTGGCGATCTTCTCACCTACCTTTCAGACTCCTGGTCATCCTCCTTTTGGGACTTTGGCGAAAGCTTTGCCATTGCACTTGACATCTCAATGGCTTTCGATCGAGTCTGGCATAAATCTTTAATTTCCAAACTGCCCTCCTACGGTTTCTATCCTTCTATCTGTGCCTTCATCGCTAGCTTCCTTTCTGGTCGTTCTATAGCCGCTGTTGTAGACGGCCATCGTTCTTCTCCTAGATCTATCAACAGTGGTGTTCCTCAGGGCTCTGTCCTATCACCTACTCTCTTCCTTTTATTCATCAATGATCTTCTAAGCTGTACATCTAATCCTATCCACTCATACGCTGATGACTCCACCCTTCACCTTTCCATTCGGTTCCCGCAACGCCCCTCTCAACAGTTACTTCAACAAACAAGGGATGAGGCTATGGCACACCTAATGTCTGACTTGGCTCGTATCTCTGACTGGGGTAAAAATAATATGGTTGTTTTTAATGCATCTAAGACTCAGTTCTTACACCTATCAACCCGACTAAATCTTCCACAGGTATACCCACTAATGTTTAATAATATTCAACTTAATCCTGCATCATCCTTGAACATGCTTGGGGTTTCATTTACTCGGGACTTATCTTGGAAAGATCATATTACATCTCTTGTAAAATCTGCTTCCAAGAGATTGGGTGTGCTAAGCAGACTCCGCTCTTTCTTTACCCCTGCACAATTGTTGACTCTATACAGGGGTTTTATCCGCCCCTGTGTGGAGTACAACTCTTATGTGTGGGGAGGCTCCCCACATACAGCTCTTTTCAATAGGGTGGAGTCAAAGGCTTTTCGTCTCATTAACTCTCCTCCTCTTACTGACTCCCTTCAACCTCTGTCTCTTCACCGCACTGTTGCATCTTTATCTCTTTTCTATCGCTACTTTAATGGTCACTGCTCCTCTGAACTGTCTGCTTGCATTCCTCCACCTCTATGACAGGCGCGTAGCACCCGTCTGGCAGCAAATTCTCATCCCTTTTCTGTCCAACTCTCTAATGCAAGAGTTAACCGTTACTCCCAGTCTTTCATTATGCAACAGGTCAGCTCTGGAACTGTCTCCCTCTGTCTGTATTTCCGGCTGCCTATGATCTCCAGTCTTTCAAACGCAGTGTGTCCAGGCATCTCAAAATGATCGGATCTTGAATTTGGCTCTCTATTGTATTTTGTTTTTCTCTTGGAGGGAACTGTAACTGCGGGCTCATGGCCTTTGGTTCCTTCTTTCTCGCATAGAAAAAAAAAATTGTCGCTTCTTTGGTATGTACTGCTTTTGACCTTAATGATTTATGGGGGTAGGCCATTGATGTTGCAGTCAGTAAGGGTAGCCGTGTGAGTCACTGTGGAGCACTAATTGGTGGGGAGGGTGACTACCCACCTGACATCGACCCCCCTACCATTAACTTGACCCTGTGATGTAATGAGGCATGTTATAGGATGCAGATTTGAAAGATACATCTTCAGGTTTTGGTTTCATGTCGATATGACGAATTTGAAGAGTTAGGGTGAAAGAAACGATTTTTACTTTTTTTTTTTTTTTTTTACATTTTTTGGGCCTACAGCCTGGGCCTTGGCCCAATTTGGTCCAAAAATTAATCAGGTGACCAAAAAATCATTACCCATCATAGCTGTAATTCTAGTCAAAATTGCTCCAGTAGTTTTCGCGTAAAGTTGCTAACAGACAGACAGAACGAACAAACAAACAAACAGACATCGAGTGAAAATAGTACCCGTCCCCGAGCCCTTCCGGAGCGGGGACGGATAATTTTGATGTTTACAAATAATGGGTAACTGTGAATAAGTTTAATCTTTCCTTCACTTTTATTAAAGTGTTTACATTATTATATCGTTCTATTTTACTGTTATATTTGAGCAGAAAATGCTATATGATGAATGTTCCACACCGAGGGTAATTTAGGTGATGGCTCGTCCCAGACAAGGAGAAAAAATGCGAAAAATAATTTCCTTAAAAACATGTCCATATATTAGGGTCAGATAAACCAAGCACAGTAGAAAAATGCTATTCCTTTATTTCCTGGGGTATCTCCAGACTCAAGAGGTTTTAAGTGCTTACAAGCGTGTACCCTTGGTTTGCGACCTTTTATGTATCCAAGCCACCAAATGGTGAAGCAACCACCAGAGAAACTGATAAATGTTAATTTTCCACATTCTTCTTGCTTCTTCTTTTTCTTCTTCCTCTTCTTCTGCTGACAGCCAAACTCAAAGCTTTCGCAGCCGATTATCTTGGTTTCCAAAAGTAAAAGTGGGGGAGGGGTTCTCAATCACAAACGGTCGAATAAGGTCATAAAAAGGTGAACCCATACTGTTTTGATCCAATACATTGTTGCATTAAACTTGGTGGTGAGATCAAAGGTCAGGACAGGATGAATTGATACTGTACATATTCAAGAAAAACTGGTCAGAAGAAAAGGTCGCATGGCAAAGCCTAATTTTCGACTTTTTTAAGGAATAAGACCAAATATGGTCAAATGGTTTAATGTCACTCGTGGATTATGTGCTCTGTTTTGAATAGGTCAAGATAACGGTGATGTGAACTAAAACACTGTTGATCCAGTCTGCACTAAATTTTGTGGAACTGTTGGGATTCATGCAAGGATGAAGTTTTTTTTTTTTATTTAACTCAAGGTCAGGTCACAGAATAGGGTCAAATGTTCAGCCTCAGACAGATTGAAGGGACAAGGTGTTGAACTTTGTGTCCCATGTTATTATCGTCAGACGATAGTGCTCAGCTCAGGAGAGGCTTTTCGTACGGGAACGGGTTAGTTAGAGCATTCATTATCTTCAGCACAACTACGACATTCTTATATGAATAGTAACATAACAAACCTTTGTAGCACAAAGGATTTTTTAAAAGTGGAACAAATATAAAAATACATTTCATAGACTGCATGAAGATGTTGGGATGGCAAAGTGTTAAAAACCATACGAGCAAGATCTACATGGCGTAAGGACCATCACACATTTTTCTTTACTTCAAAATATGCTAGTTATAGTGTATAAATTTACTGATATGTATATACTCACAAAAAATATATAATTATGATAATGGTATAACTACTACTCAGCCAATCAGTTCATGGACGTATGCCACTTACAAAATGTGGGGATGGGTTTTCTTCATGTAGTTTTTGACACTTAACAATCTCCTTTTAAAAATATTTTATCAAATGTTTTAATACTTTTTACTGATTCTTCCCCAGGAATGTGTAGTACCCTTGTATATGTAAGGCCAGGACGGCAGGCCAAACGACGACATGAACCTGCTACTGGTGAGTTATTGTTACATCGTGGCTGTAGTTTTTATGCACACAAGGTCAAATAGCTGTGGTAAGGAGTTGATGTTGGTTATTTTGGCTGGAGAGATTAAGAGTATAGAAGTTCATAAAGTGTTGAGGGCAGAGCTTTATTGATCAGTGAAGGTATGAGTTGCTTAAATTGTATTGTCACATAGAGAGAATGGAAAACGATTGGGTGGTGGAACGTGTTGGGCTATAGGTTTACCTGTAGGAAGACACGCAGATGTCTAAAGGCTGAATATATTTATTGAATGAGTGAAGAAATGGTGCAAAGAAGCTGAAAAGACAAAATATCTTAAGATGGAGGAAGAATATATGGGGATGCATAGGACTAGGGTTATCCAATGTTTGAATATCTGTAGCAGATGAGAAAAAAAAAAAAAAATCCCTCCCACAAGCGATATGAAACATTTTGTTTGTCAGATGAAGCCGAAAATTCCGAAGACTAAAAAGTGAATCGCTGTGTAGTCACTTCATCCGTGCTCAGTTGATAGCTCTACTCCTGTGATTTTTTATTTTGTGAAAATAATAGACAACAGTTAAGATGAGGATCATTATTATCATGATGAGGTTCTCTGCTTGTTTCATTAATTCATCCACTGAAATATTAATTTTCATATTCCATGTTTCGTTATGTTATTGCCTGGCCTTTCGTTCCAGGCCGACCACGAGACTGGGCAGGGTCTTTTAGACCTGTTCTGTTCGCACCCAAAAACAAAATAGGGACCTAGACTTCGTAATCTAACATTTTCTTCTTTCTCATTTAATGGATGTATGAACGTCTACTGGTCTGATCTGTGTATTGGATACTTCCCTTGTAAATTACAGTATGACTACACTTACCTTCGCTCTCGCTAGTTGTTTTATCATTTTACTTGTCTGGTCTCTGAATCTTTGGTTTTACGAATTCTTAGCATTATTCTCCGATCTATTAGTTTATACTACTTCAGCTTACCCTTAAAACCCGAAACTAATGTAATGCTGCAAATACAATACTTATATAATTATATTCTGATTGCCTGTGCTTGTGATCGTGAACATTTTATTCCTATGTTGGAGCTGCTATGCAGAGATAATAAAACAAACTATTATGTATTTTTTTTTTTATGCGAGGAAGAAGGAACCAAAGGCCATGAGCCCGCAGTAACAGTTCCCTCCAAGAGAAAAACAAAATACATAAGTATAAAATAGAATTGCCCGTCATTACCAACTTTCTTTACATAGACGCCTCCGTACGTGTTTGCCTGTCGAGACAAATTCAGACAACCATCGAATTAAAGAGGACATCTCAAATTACTCAATGTCCATCTATTAATCCCAAGTTCGAAAGACCTCTCATGTTGGATGGTGTAATGAAAGTTGTATTGTGTAACCCCTCCAATTCGAAATACCTCTCCTGATCAATATAAAATCTGAAGATAGGACGAATACAATGATGGATAAAAAATAACTGCCGTAACGGAGTAAATATCAGCTTATGCCGAGTTCTTCATTCAAAGTTTGTTTTAGGAAAGGAATCTCATATTTTTTGGGCTGATGAAGCTTTTATCTTAACCATGCTGTTCAAAATATTCCCTAGGGAGAGGAAAAACCTAATACAGAAAAAAAAAAAAAATTGCAGAGAGGGTGTTGATACCGGCTGTTAAAATCTTCTCTTGCTGAGTTCATCATCCTGCTTCGAATCCTCTGAGCCCTTTAAGCCTTCTGATCCTCCTTTACTTAACTTCAGATTGTTTTATGCAGTTACGGATAACTCTCATATTGCAGGGTTAGTGAAGGCAATGTCTAGCCACTTCAGTCGAAATACAGTATCTCTCCAAATATGTACAAAATTTTCTGATGATAACAAGAACAACAGAGAGAGTAGTCATCAGTGTACTAGAGGTAATATCAGCTGTTCAACCAATTCTTTGCAAAGTTCACTATCCTGCCTCTGACAGTTTGAATTCTTGATGCTTTTTAAATCAGTATAAATATCAGGTTTGCCGTGTCACGGAAATAGTCTGCTAATGTGAAAATCAAACAAACAAATGAGCAACAACCCTAGACATGGAAGAGGTGGACCTTTAGCGTGGAAATTTGCATGCTACCCATTTATGCTATTTCTGAAGAATGAAGGACATTTTATCATGATTAGATGGGTAGCATGCAAATTTAGATTTCTCATAGTTAAACCAAAGACAATGTAGCGTTTGCGTATAATACTGACTTATTTAAAACAGAGAATAATACATACTGGATCACTGTCTTTCTGCAAATGGCCGAAAGCATCGTTACCACTTTACAGATTATTTTTTTTAGCAGTCTGTTTACAAGGCAGTTACCAACCACTGGCAATAATATTTATTTAAACGTGTTCAAGAACTGCAGAAGTAATTCTTTCTTTAAATCGTGTGTAGCAGAACTCTTAACAAGTTTGTCATGGTAAGATAACCACCAACGATTTCACGAATAACATATGGTCGATAATATTCATAATGTATTTTTTTTTCTTACTTGCGGTGGAAACTGACGTGATTTGTATTTGGTTGATTAGCTGTACATGTTTTTATTTTCTATGGTGTAGGGATAAACTAATTAATGTAAATGTCGTAGGATTAGTAACTTCTTGTAATCATCTGGTGGGTGTGGGTAAAGTGATTTGTTCCTTTACTGGTTCCTTCAGCATGTACTGAATTTTATTTCGTATCATAATCATTTACCTTCCAGGCGCTTGACTCAGGATGTGTCTTAATTCATTATTCATATCTGGTATTGCAGCCTTGCAATACTCATATCTAATATATATCATAACAACAACACGTTTTCTATTATCGTCGCCACTAAACGAGAACTTGTGGATTGATGACGTCAGAGTCAGTGTAGATTTACGGCAGGTTGTAACGCATTTAGCAAGCACAGGTGACAGTGGATGGATGAACTGGTGGAGAGCAAGGGTGAGAGGATTTTGATAAGACAAATACTTCCATTATGTACTGTATTATGTGTGTATGTGCGATAAATAGGCCAATATATATATATATATATATATATATATATTGTTACGGAACAGAGAAAGATAATGTACACTTTAAGTGAGAATACGAAGAGTCACTACTGTCCCGTAAAGTTCCAGGTTCAAAACAAAAGAGTTAGGTAAAATTACAAGTTAAAGTTTAATGCTTAAATTAACAACAAAACATTCAGGACTCATAAGGATAATGTAATGGCAAAAACAGGTTAAATATATGGTTAACTGCAATAGCCTCCATTAACACGAAATTAGCAAGAACAAATTTATCTAAGTCAGCCCTGATAAAATGAGATACCAGATAATACTCAGTGAATGCCAGATAAATAATTACAGATACAAACTATTATCAAAAATGACTGACATAAAGAACCCCACACGAATTACAAAAACTTCACTAGGCCCACAAATTAAACCTATGCTATACAGTACAAGAAAAAATGCAACAACAGTTATACTCAAATTACACACAGCTGCTAGATGGTTGGAGACTTCTTGAGCACTCACAATAATAATATCTGTACAGGGGAGGACAGAGATGTGAACAAAATGAGGAGCAGATCTAAGTGGCAATGATGCAGAGACTGAGCTCATTATATAGGAGCCAGGAGAGCTTGATAAAACTTGTGAGAAGGACGCGCAAATGAAAGCCATGGGGACATAGAGTTCACAATCCCGCTCTGGACAACAGAGAGAACGACTTACTCTACTATAACGGTAGAAGGGGGGAACTGAGGCAGAACACGCTCGTGATCAAACATGCAGCAACTGTGCGTTAAAAATCACACAAAGGATGATGAAATCATAGGCTATGTAACACCTCCCCACAAAGAAAAAAGAAATTTACAAAGGAAATTTCTTATTACTCTAAAACAATCTGTATATGGCATTACAGACCATGCAAAGGTCTTTCCTAATGTTACAAAAAATGAGATCTCCCTAGCACGTTCAGTCATAGGTACTTGCCAGTATCCCTTTAACAAATCAAACTTACTTATGTACCTAGCCTTTCCGATCTTGTCTGTGCAATCTTCCACATGAGGGAGAGGGTAAGTGTCTGTTTTGGTTATCTGATTAACACGTCTGAAGTCGATGCAAAGCCGCTGTGACCCACCTGGCTTAGGGACTAGAGTGACGGGAGAACTCCACTCGCTCTGACAGGGCTCAATCATCTTGTGGTCCAACAGGTAGCCAAGCTCCTTCTGGATGAGAGGAACTTTCACTGGGTTCACACGGTAAGGAGGCAATTTAATTGGCTTTGCGTCTCCAACATCGACATCATGCATCAACACAGTGGTTCTTCCTGGAGTAGCACGGATCACTTGCGGGTACTCCTGCAGTAATGCCGAAAACTCCTGCCTTTCCTTGGGTGGTAGATGAGAAAGCTTAGTCTGGAGATCATTCATGATATCAGGATTCTTCCCCAAACTATCACTCAGGCTCATACTGCATGGGAGAGCTTCACTTGCAGACTCGGGTGGAACAGCTACAGTGCAGACTGGATTATTTTCGTCCCGCCTGTGATATAACTTTAGCATGTTGATGTGACATAGTTGCTTGCTCTTTCTACGATCTGGTGTGGCGATGACATAGCTGACATCACTGAGTTTCTTCTCCACGAAATAGGGGCCACTAAACTTGGCTTGAAGAGGTTGCCCATGAACTGGTAGCAGAATCAAAACCTGATCTCCTGGCTGAAAGTGGCGTAACCTGGACTTCTTATCATACCAAGTCTTCATCTTCTGAGCAGCTCCTAAATTCTCTCTCGCCAGTTGTAAAGCAGTGGACAGCCGTTCTTTGAACTTCATCACATACTCCAGCAGGTTGACGTCATCTTCCTCCGACAGCCAGCATTCCTTGAGTAACTTAAGGGGTCCTCTTACTTCATGGCCAAACAGTAGTTCAAAAGGTGAGAAGCCCAGTGATTCATTTGGAGATTCTCTTGCAGCAAACACAACGAATGGAAGACCTTTATCCCAGTCTTTCTGATGTTCCAAACAGTATTTCTTGAGCATCGATTTGAGTGTTTGATGGTATCTCTCCAACGCTCCTTGGGTCTGGGGATGGTAAGCTGAAGACGTGATCTGGGAGATGCCCAACTCTTTCAGAGACTGCTTGAAAACGTTTGACATGAAATTTACCTCCCCGGTCGGACTGTACCTCCTTGGGCAGACCAAACTTTGTGAAGAACCCTAGCATTTCCTTAACCACGTTCTTTGCTGAGATGTTTCTAAGTGGAATGGCTTCAGGATAACGAGTAGCCATATCAATCATGGTCAACACATAAGAAAATCCTGAAGAAGTCTTAGGAAGAGGGCCCACAATATCCACCAACACACGGGTGAAAGGCGCCTCAAAAGGAGGAATGGGAACTAGAGGTGCAACCTTTTCGGTCTGATTACACTTTCCCACAACTTGACAGGTGTGACAAGACTTACAATACCAGGAAACATCCCTGAAGATACCTGGCCAGTAGAAGTGTTTCAAAATGCGTGCCACAGTCTTCCTCACTCCAAGGTGTCCTGCCAAACTGGAATCATGAGCCACTCTAATGATATCCTGCCTACAAACACGAGGGATGACAACTTGATGTACAACCTCCCATTCACAGTCGGCTGATGCTGTTGGGGGTCTCCACTTCCTCATAAGTACTCCTGACTTTACATAATAACAAGTAGAAGCACCGGCTGACTCTTCTTCACTGTAAGCAGAGTTAGCTAGACCTTTCAACTCAGGGTCAGCAACCTGCAACTCAACCAACTCTTGACGAGACAAATTATCAACACTACGGGGTACTGCCTCATCTGGTGAGTGGTCCAAATTAGCAAGAAAAGTGTCAGCTAGGATAACATCATCATCATCATTATCCTCTAAATCACCAGTAACTTTAGACTTAGCCCTAGTGACAGCACATGCAGGGAACACATCAGGGACATCACAATCCCGGGACGCAGCCACTGGCTCACTAGACAACTGAGGAGCTGGACACACTTGACTTCCACCAATATCATTTCCAAGTAAGAAAGTTACACCTGACATTGGGAGTGTCTCAACCAACCCAACCATAACAGAACCATTAACAAAACCAGACTCTAAATTCACTCTGCACAGAGGGACAGAGAAGTAATTATTCCCTACACCTTGTAAGATTACAGTTTCATCAGAGGAATTAACATTAGAGCCTAGAACACTGGTCAGCATAAGGGATTGGCAAGCACCTGTATCACGATATATTTTAACTGATTTCCTGTCATTACTGTCCAGAGGACTGACAAAACCATCAGACAGGAAATTAGCACATGAACTCTTGAGAGTGTCACCCACGTTACTGCTCAAAAGAGGAGCTCCATCATGAGAATTTAAGTTACCCCTCAAAGCAGGTTCAGTTAACTCAGTTAAAGAATTCTGGGAACTCTCAAGAGTGGACACTAGACCAATTGACTGAATATTTAAAGACTCCTTTTTGTTCACATCACGCTGTCTCCTGAAACATCTCTCCGTAGTATGACCAAGCTTACTACAATAAGTACATTTACTTTTCTGAAATCTAGAGGTGAAGCTGGTATTTACTTCCTGAGAAACATCATCCTTATTCTCTTTCCTGTTACCTGTACTCTGAGTAGAGGCAACGTACTTACTCTCAGCTTTCCCTTTTTCTCTAGAATATCTCTTGTGAGTGAGAACATACTCATCAGCTAAAACTGCAGCATCAGACAAATTATCTATTCTTTTCTCATCAAGATATAGGCTTACATCTTTATAAATACACCTTTTGAAGTCCTCCAGCAAAATCATCTGCTTAAATTTGTCAAAATCAGAATCCACATTCTTAGAATTTAACCACTGCTCCAACAAATCTTCTTTGATTTTTGCATACTCAACATGGGATTGCTTATCTTGCTTGTAAGTTGTCCTAAATTTTACTCTATAGGCTTCAGGAACAAGCTCATAGGCCTTAAGAATCAAGCTCTTAACTACATCATAATTATCAGACTGATCCTGAGGCAAAGATGCATAAGTTACTTGAGCTTTACCGGTGAGAACAGTTTGAAGGAGTACTGGCCAATACTCCTTAGGCCAATTAAAACCTGTAGCTACCCTCTCAAACAACTGAAAATACTTTGTTAAATCAGATTCATTAAATGGAGGGACAAGTTTAACATTTTTAGCCACATCAAAATCATCAGAGCTAGATGATCCAGTTCCACCTTGTTTCATGCGATACTCATGGTCTGCCTGAATCCTGGCAAGTTCAATTTGTGCCTGAGCCTGTACCTGTGCCTCTTCAATACGAGCATTTGCTTCCTTAACACGAGACTCCGCCTCCTTAGCCTTAGCCTCCTGCAGAGCTAGCTGTAACTTAGCTAATTCAATCTGCGTTTGCTCATTTGGAGGAGTTACATTAAACAAGCTTTTATTAATCATGCCAACAATTTGATCTTTAGAATGATGAGAGTGAACTGCAATTCCCAATTGTTGAGCAACAAGCTTAAGTTCATTCTTTGTTCTGTTTTCTATATCACACACTGTTTGCACATTTGACAAAAAATCTTTGGCTTCATCAAGTGTAGAAATAGTAGCCATCATGAATATATCACAGTCACAAAATATCAAACAATATCCTTATGATAATATCCTGAATATCCTGATATGAGGTCGCCAAATTTATGTTACGGAACAGAGAAAGATAATGTACACTTTAAGTGAGAATACGAAGAGTCACTACTGTCCCGTAAAGTTCCAGGTTCAAAACAAAAGAGTTAGGTAAAATTACAAGTTAAAGTTTAATGCTTAAATTAACAACAAAACATTCAGGACTCATAAGGATAATGTAATGGCAAAAACAGGTTAAATATATGGTTAACTGCAATAGCCTCCATTAACACGAAATTAGCAAGAACAAATTTATCTAAGTCAGCCCTGATAAAATGAGATACCAGATAATACTCAGTGAATGCCAGATAAATTATTACAGATACAAACTATTATCAAAAATGACTGACATAAAGAACCCTACACGAATTACAAAAGCTTCACTAGGCCCACAAATTAAACCTATGCTATACAGTACAAGAAAAAATGCAACAACAGTTATACTCAAATTACACACAGCTGCTAGATGGTTGGAGACTTCTTGAGCACTCACAATAATAATATCTGTACAGGGGAGGACAGAGATGTGAACAAAATGAGGAGCAGATCTAAGTGGCAATGATGCAGAGACTGAGCTCATTATATAGGAGCCAGGAGAGCTTGATAAAACTTGTGAGAAGGACGCGCAAATGAAAGCCATGGGGACATAGAGTTCACAATCCCGCTCTGGACAACAGAGAGAACGACTTACTCTACTATAACGGTAGAAGGGGGGAACTGAGGCAGAACACGCTCGTGATCAAACATGCAGCAACTGTGCGTTAAAAATCACACAAAGGATGATGAAATCATAGGCTATGTAACAATATATATATATATATATATATATATATATATATATATATATATATATATATATATATATATATATATATATATATATATGGAGGGAGTAGGCTAAGATTTAAACTATTGCCTTGATGTATGTTTTTCTGATCATTCAGACTGTTGTAGCTCACTTTTAACTGAATATAATATTTAATATTAACTTGCAAACATACAAGAGATGTCCGTGCCAAGAGAAAATTGACAGTGACTGTATTTACATTCAGGCACCTATGACTCACTCTCATATGGATAAAATCTTTTAATGTTAGCTGGAACGAGTATTAGTCCTTGGAAGGGTTAATGTCAGTATTTACACCACGACTTAATCTCGGTTGAATGATGTCACTTTGACGTTAACTAGAATGAATATTACAGATGATGTGACAGTGAGATGAATGACATTTTTTCCCTGTTGAACCCCTCCTTAAACATTTTGTCTGTGGGTCCACATTTTGAGGAAACCCGTTCCTCATGCTGGGTGTGGTACAATTTTTATCCATGGCCAAACTCTTTTTTAAGGCAACCTATTCATAGTGGTGGCTGTGATGCAATTTTTACCTAGTCACAGTTGTAGAGATTAACCTGTCTTGATGGTAGCTGTTGCACAATTTTTACCCATAGTCATACCTTCTGAGGGAAGCTGTTCCTAGGTTTAGCTGTGGTACAAAATTGACCCTGTCACAGTTCGTAGTCATAATGGTGCTTTTATTTTCACTATTTGCCACTTTAATATTTTTGTACACATCACTGTCAGTCTGACAGCACTGAAAGCCTCTCCAGAGAAGGTGAGCGGTAAACAGATGAGTGAGCGAGGGGAAGGGGGTATTCTGGGCAGCGTTTTATTTATTTATTTTTTTATTTTTTTTCGGGTACAACGAGTCATGCAGTCATACTGGCACATCGGAGTGAGCTTAGTGAGACATGATTCGGTAACGTTGCACTTTCGCATGGGAACAAATGAAACAGTTCGGTTAATCAAACCAAAAAATCAGAAAAGCCGTGTTTTGACATGAGGCCAACTAATACCTAACCAACTTGGGCCTAACCTAACATTAACCTACCATAATACCTTATTTGGTTTGGGGGGATGAAGTGCGACGTTGCCGAATCTTTTCTAGAGGCACTCAATCCAACTTTACCAATTATATCCGGAAAAAAGAGAAATGTTCCTGTGTAGAGCATCTACTGTACATAACATGCTTTTACATTAAACATCATCGAATCTACACCCGGTCATATCACTGACTTCTGAACACATGTTGGACACTGGGGGCGAGGTATGATCTGGTTACATACCTTGTTAGAGTATTACCATTGCTCTTAGAGTCTATATGCTAGTTAAGAGCGTTTTGTGAGTGCGTGACGAGCGAGCGAGCGAGCGTTTGTACATAAGCCTGTCATTATAATTTCATCTTAGTGTAAACTTTCAACATTGCTAGTGAGATAGTTGAACAATAACAGAAGAATAATTGAGCTAAACTAGTTACTTGCTCACATTTTCTCTCTGGATGTGTATATAGCGAGGCGCCATAGCATTTACCACATGCACAATATTCACTTCTCTGCTCCAGACTTGCCGTGTCATTGAACTGCATCGGTTAATGCTTCGCTGCTGATCGAATGATAAAACCCAGAAATGGGGTGATTACCATTGCTGACTTCACCCCCTAAACATAGAAAAAAACGCTCATGTAAAATTATGAGCGTAATATCCAATACTGAACTGTTAGAATTCATGCAAGAAAACATAGTATTATAACAGGAAATACTTTTTTTTATTCCATTTCATAGTGAAGCATGTCAATTGAAGCCCTCGGCACACTGTCCTGGGAAGCTAGGGTTCCAAGGGGATTCTTTGGTCTCATGGGTAAATATATAGCTAAAAACGAAATTCATTGAATGTATCTACAACCTGCTGAAAGAATCTCACTCTCTCCCTTTCACATAGTAGAAAAATTATTAGCCTCTAAAAACCATCGCGGTCAGGCCGTGTCGTGTCAGGTCGTTTATTTCTCAGCTGAACATAAACATTGCTTTGCCATGCTTGCTCGTTTCGCTTGGTGCACTCGCTCGCTCGTGTCATTAGTGTTTGCTTTTAATCCTCAATCACTGGATAACATCGCATTACATAATTAAATTTGCCGTTAAAGGCATTCATTAACTCACACATTTTTTTAAATATAGTATAACATGGTGTCAAATTTCATGAAACTTCCTTCAGTGACATTAAATATTAACAGATCAGGATAAATTACCCTTATCTCTGAGTAGTAACTAGTTTCGACGGGTAAACGATGTGTGTGTGTGTGTGTGTGTGTGTGGGAGAGAGAGAGAGAGAGAGAGAGAGAGAGAGAGAGAGAGAGAGAGTATAATAGTACATAGGAAGTATACTGTAGATAAATGACGGCCGGATTATTGGAAAAAACTGCTAATACTACTAAAATCTGACCAAGTGTAAGAGATAAAGAAAATAGGAAGGCTCTCCCCTACCCACCACACCATTCGGTAAAACCAGCCGGCAAATTATAGGAAAAAAAAACACCATTCTTGTTTAGAAATAACCAGCATGGATATTTCATAGTAGACGCAGAAGAGGAACGACTATGCACGATGTAATATCTGTTCTACGGATCTGTAAAAGAATAGCAAGAACAACTTCCGAATATTCTCGTTATTAACAGAAATCTCACAGTCGTCAGCACACACTTCAGCCTAGAAATTAACATGACTCAATTATAGCCTATAGTCTCAAAATATTTGTTTATCCGAATTTTAAATGTATCAATAGCTTTTCACTAAGTACTGTTGCTGGTAGCCCACTCCATTGTTCCACTACGATAAGAGTAAAGTTTTTATTTTTTCTATATTAGTGTTGCGTCTCTTGATTTTGAGTTTCAGGCCATTGTTTCTAGTCACAGTATCATTGCGTGTTTCGAACAAATTAACACATCTAACATCGTCAGATTTAAGAAATTTCAAAACTTGTATATTTTATTTCATTTGAGTCGTCGCTTTTTCTTTAAGAGAGAGAGAGAGAGAGAGAGAGAGAGAGAGAGAGAAACATATTGTGTCACTCTTCGCAGGGCAAACTCCGCACTGATGGGATTATTTCTGTGGCTCTGCGCTGCACTCTCTTGAGCCCGTCTTCGTCCATAATAAGATTCGAGGACCATTGCTGTACACAGTAGTCAAGGTGCTGTTACACGAATGACGTTTCTTGTGGACTACATCGAGCCTTTATTTATCAAAGTTCCTTGCGATGAAGCTGAGTGCTTTGTTTGCTTTGTTATTGGCTGCTATACACTTTTTTGCAGTTTTTGAAATCGTCACAGATAATAACTTCTAAATCCTTTGCGTCATTTACTTCCATCAGTGGGGGTACTGAACATGCAGTATTCATGTTTAATGTTTTTGTCGCCGAAGTGCATTACCTGATATTTATCAATAATAGATTTCATCCGTCATTTTTCACTTCAGTTTATTAATTCATCCAGGTCGTTTTCACAGTCTGGTTTCGTAATTACTTTGCCTCCAATCTTTTTGACATCTGCAAATTTTGCTGCTAAAACGAGTCCATTTTCACGACCATTGAAATAAACAGTTAAATGAACTAGCCGTATAACTGACCCTTGAGGAACTTTTACTTCTAGCCAAACTGATGATATGCCATTTATTACTACACGCTGTTTGCAGTTCGTTAAATAATCACCAATTCATGAACATAATTTGTTTGAGAGGCCGTGGGCTTCTAGTTTTTCTATTATTCCTATATGGGGGACCTCATCAAATGCCTTCTGCAAATATAGGTAGATGATATCCATTTATCATATATGTTTGTAACAATTTCAAGCAAAATTGTAAGCCATGATCTTTTATTATGAAAACCATGTTGATTATCTATTATATGAAAATACATATTAAGTAACACGGTAATTTTATCTCTAAAGAATTTTCCCCCAAATTTTACATAGTAATAATGTTTGGCTTATTGGGTGGTAACTTGAGGCCTGTTTTCTGTTGCCCTATTCAAAGATCTGTGACGTATTAGCGAGCTTCCATTGACTAGGTACTGCACATTCAGTTAATGACTTGTTGAATAATTTATTTGTAGGAAAGGTTAACTCTCTGTAACATTCATGCAGTGTGGGAGGAGATACCTGGTTTGGGTCAGTTGATTTATTTGGGTCGATTTTCTGAAGATGATTTAACACTTCGTGTCCTGTCACTTCGTTGATTGGTAACTTATCATATCTGGTCCAGATCAAACCTATTCATGCTATTCTCTTTCGAAAACACAGTGGAAGAAGCCATTCAGTGTTCTTGCTGTCGTTCGGTTGTCATGAACTAGATCACCTTCTAAGTTTAGCTAGGCCTGTGCTGTTTTTCCATTTTTCTTACTCCCCATATTACGAAACAGTTAATAAGAATTTGCTTTTGCTTCACGATATTTTTTTTGCCTCATAGTCTCGTTTACCTTTCCAAATAATTTTCTTGCGTTGCCACTGTAATTTAAGATATACAGTACTGTAATTGTGATTTTATGTACGGTTATGATTTTTATATGTCTTCTCATGGGAGTGATGATTTCTTCAGTATTCTTGTACATCCAGGCCGGTTTATTAATGGGCTTATTTCTTCGGTTAATTCTCGATTTTATTCCCCCCTGGATAGACATCGGTTTCTCTGTGAATATTTCCCACATTACTTCGACGTTATCCACTTGCAGTAACTTCATCCAGATGGTGCTGGAAATTTTCTTTCTCATATTATAATTCGAAGTTAGTTTTTTTTTTTTTTTTCTAAGCTAGGTACTAAAAAACTACTTATACTGATCTTACAGTTTATGCTAATTTCAAATCTAATTAATGCTCGCTATTTCGCTATTGTTAGAAAATTTACCAACATCCCACAAATTTTTTAGGTCACTGTCTGTTGCTAGGGGAAGGTCAAGTATTTTATTACCACTCGTCGGTGTGTTTACTGCCTGAATTAAAAATGTATCGTCTACGAGCTCTAACAACCTGTTTTCTTTATCGCCTGTACACGATTTTTTCTAGTCCATATTCGGATAATTGAAGTACCCCCAGATAACTGTATATTTATTTTCCATTACAATAAAATAATTTGACGTTTTTCTCGTCTAACTTGGGTGGTCTGTAAACTAAACCAAAAATAATTGGTCAATTACTCTTTGTGGAAATCCAGCATACAAAGAAACAATTTCAACTTGCATCTTACTGATGTATACCACATTTATATGGTTTATAATATACACAAGAAATCCCCCCACCAGTTTTATGCAGTTCCTAGTTTTCAACTATATATAGGTTTGTAATGATACATCTCCAATAAGGTGATTGCCACAAAGGTTCAACCATGATTGTGTTATCATAATTATGTAGGACTTTTCAAGAGTCGCATTAATAATTAATTTCTTTCACTCTCAGATAATCCTTCCAGCATTCATATGCATAATATTCATATTACGGCTAGATTTTGTTGGGTGGTGAGACACACTAAAATTAGCCCAGTTTAATTGTTAAAGTTCTCAGTCGATCTGGCAATACCCCTACGAGTCACTGGCCTAGGATTCCCTCCCTTTCACTAATCCCCTCATTGTCTACCTGCAACTAAGTTGAGGTTAGATGCACCTGATTATCCTGGTGAGCTGCTGTTACCTCACTTACCCTCTCCCCATTGGCTTCGGGGATTGGATTATTAACAGGTATGTTATCAAATGTACCTCTTTCTGCCTATCTGTGACTACCTGTAGCATGCCTAACACTCCACTAAAAACCTACCTAACCTAGCCTTTCCAACTATATTGAGGTGAAGGCGGCTGCTACCATACAGGCTCCTGTCATGACTAAAATTTTCCCAAACATCAACACACATCACCCTTTTTTTTACACAGACCTTCTAGCCTACTATTGACTCCTATCATTGTATGCGGAATCACAGAACCAACGTCAAATCTGAGTAACAAACCACAGACATATGACTTCCTTTGAAGTTATTTGAACTTCCTAATAAGGTCTCTAAACTTCCTAAGTATCTCCTCTGAACTGCCTGAAACTCGCCTACATTATTAGTCCCTACCACAGTAACAAAGACCGAGTCCTCTGAGGTGTTGTTGACTCAGTCATCAACTCGCTCAGTCTCGTCCTGTACCCTTCACCCAGGAAAGCACAAACACTTCCTCCTTGAACATTTAGTATAAAACTGCTGATGCCTATTCAACGAATCACCAACAAATACGAGGCTAGGCTCATCCTGCACTTTATCCTTTAGTACCTGAAACCCATTCCTAATAGCCACAGTCCTATTACTGTTACTTATAGTAGCCTTGCACCCTCCCTTGACTGGGTGGAAGCCATTACTATCATCTGGTATGATCTCAACCTTAATTAGCCTAGTTTCTAAGTTATCTACCTTGCCTAACGCAACTACTTTCACTTCCTCTACATGCACTGCCTTAACTTTCACCATTCCAGGCTCATTTTCCCAACCTTTCAACCTGTCACTTAACACGTCAATTGCTTCACTGTTTTTTCCTAATTTCTAAACTACGCCTACTTGCTAACTCACAACACAACACGCGTATTCACCTTCCTCTTTGATCATGAATTCTCTTATAAATTCCTTTGAACGCAGCAGGAGAATCATTGGATAGGCCCCATTTTCACAGATTCTTGGGAGATTTCCAATCATGTCTTCGCTTGAGCAGGTCAGAGAGAGAGAGAGAGAGAGAGAGAGAGAGAGAGAGAGAGACTGATATCCATTGTGAGAAATGGCAGAATGAAGTCAAGCATTGTAAATAACAGCATAGTGAGGTCAGAAATAAAGTATCTTCCAGTAAACAGTGACTTTCATAAACAATCAACACTATACGAAAATATGGACACACCTCTCCAATCCAAAAAAGCTGTTTCAAATCTCTCTCTCTCTCTCTCTCTCTCTCTCTCTCTCTAACACACACACACACACACACACACACACACACACACACACACACACACACACACACACACACACACACACACACACAAAGAGCGAAGAAGCATTAAGGTCCCCAGACACTGCTTATCCAGGAACGGTTTTAAGCGGATCCGTGTGCTTTTAGGTCATTTCCTCTGATGCTTCCACAGCCTAGTAGTTTTCAGTTTAACATGGAAGGCTTTGTCATTTATGTGAGAGGGTTTCAGACACCTGTGATTCGGTTTGACAATAAAGTAGCTCTTCTATTATTAAGGATCATTGTCACTCTCCCACATCACACACTGCCGCACCACTTTACCATATCGCCGTTGGATAATAATGTTGATGGTGATTTACATATTCCTTAGACTATGAATCTAGAAATAATTATAGTGTCTTTTATATTATAATCATATTAGTAGCAGACGACGTAATTCAGTTAAGCGAACGTCTCATTACGAAGGTATTAAAAGCTGTGTCAGTCGTGCCAGAAATCATTACGTCTTTTATACTCTAACTGTACTTCTGACAGACGGTTTTATTGATCATTGGGGCCACCATTCAGAGTCACAGGGTGATTAATCTGGCTGTCGGTGTCTCTCCTAACACATCTCTTAGGCACTGTTCCTGTTGTGTAACGTGGTCTCTTCTCCCCCAGGTTGCCGCTTTGCTGGTAGTGTTGGCAGCAGCCACCCCTCTACCCCTCCCTCCCTCCTCACCCCTCTCACCATCACCCTCCACTCCCCCATTGCAGCCGGAGGGGGAGAGAGAGCTGGAGGAGGAGCTAACCCACTTGGAGGACGAGGAACAGAGGAGGAAAAAAGATGAAGGAACAATACACAAAGAGGAAGAGGATGGGATTACAGCCCAAAGGGAAGAGGAGGAACTACGCCACCTAGAGGAGGAGAGGAGGAAGGAGGGGTGGATGGAAGACAGAGTGAGAAGATTAATGGATGGGGATATGGAGGAAAGGGAGGAGGAAAGAGGAGAAACAACAGAACCAGGGACAGTTACAGAAGAGGTACGGGTTGGGTGGTACAGGGCAATATTGTTTTCACTGTCGAGTAGATTTCAGTACCACACCTTACACTCTTACATCAGACGCTGCCACCTCTCTTCCCGTCTTCTCACTACCAAAAACATAAACACATACTTTACATTGCCAAATCATACACTACATCTCACAAAGCAGATATCACAGCTACATCTTACACAATGCCACACTTCACATTGCTTCATTATACTCTAACCCTTCTCATACATTTGTGTGACATGATCAGTGGACAGCAAGTGCAGAGGAGGTGTGCAGCGTATAAAAAAGAAAAAAGAAAAAAGAAATTTATTGAGGAAAAAGGGCAATTATTTTCTTCGAGAAATGTGTCAGAGATTTTACTCCTGCACAAAGGTAGGGATGGGAGAAGTGTTTATATAATTAAACCAGGGAAAACCGCCTGAGTGTTGCAGTAAAATGTAAAACAGTGATTGAGAAGTAATGATAGTTAGGGAATGTCAGGTCAATGACGAGATGTGTGTTTCAACTTCCTGAAGTAAGACAGAGATAGAAGAGTCATGTGATAATAATTTTGTCATTCTTATGGTGCTGATGGGTCCAGAAAAGGATAAATAAATGATAAGCAATGCAGTGTTGTGGAAGACTGTGTGAATGGCTAGGAGCAACCTTTATAATGACGATAAGACATTTGTAAGGATAGATGGCGGTTTGTGATTGGCTCAGTCAGGCTGTTGGAGTAAGACAATGGTTTGTGTGAATTCCTTTTAATGATTACATGTAACAGTTCGTAATTGATGTCAATAAGAGGGTCAGAAAGGGAATGGAGCTTATGATTGATGGCAAAGGTGGATCACTTTGTAAAGGTTGAGAGTCTTTTTCACTGTACGGGACGGCCCTGCAGAGGCAGTTGCATGCCTATAGTTGACAGGTCTGATCAGCCAGACAGACTCGAGTAACTCAACAGCAGTTGAACATGTAATTGATTATGTCGTGAAAACTGAATATGACCTTATGAAATTTCTTCCATGTGCCTGTGATGTGTATAAGCGATGGTGTTAGAGTATGAATTTAGATCAAAGTGAAATAATGAATGCCGTTGGCTCAGTATGTATTAAAGATAATCAAATAAGGTTGTCAAATATTCGTTATACTCGTTATATGTCACGAAAAAGTTTAACAGCAATAATAACATACATTCAGTTCTGACAGAAATATGATGAAGACTGTCCACTGAATAAGTCAGAAGTTAACCCTTTGATAATAAAATATTCTGGCTCTGTTTAGAATAAGTACAGCCTTCTAGTGTTCAAGAAGCTCATGTAGCCTGCTTTTTATTCAATCAGCCGAAATGCATCTTTACTTGGCTAAATAAAATTTTTTCGTAATTCAGACTGAAAAACGTATTTTTTTTATTTTATGCGAAGAAGAAGGAACCAAATGCCACGAGCCCGCAATAACTGTTCCTTAAAAAAAACAAAAAAAAACAAAAAAAAACAAGAGGGAGCCAAATTCAAGATCCCTTCATTTCGAGATGCCTGGACACACTGCATTTGAAAGACTGGAGATCATAGGAAGCAGGAAATACAGACAGAGGGAGACAGTTCCAGAGTTGACCTGTTGCATAAATGAAGGAATGGAAGTAACGGTTAGCTCTTACATTAGAGAGCTGGACAGAAAAGGGATGAGAGGTTGCTGCTAGGCGGGTGCTACGCGCCCGTCGTAGAGGTGGAGGAATGCATGCAGACAGTTCAGAGGAGCAGTGACCATTGAAGTAGCGATAGAAAAGAGATAAAGATGCAACAGTGTGGCGAAGATACAGAGGTTGTAGGGAGTCAGTAAGAGGAGGAGAGTTAATGAGACGAAAAGCCTTTGACTCCACCCTATTGAGAAGAGCTGTATGTGGGGAACCTCCCCACACATGAGAGTTGTATTCCACACGGGGCGGATAAAACCCTTTTATCGAGTCAACAATTGTGCAGGGGTAAAGATGGAATGGAGTCGGCTTAGCACACCTAATCTCTTGGAAGCAGGTTTTACAAGAGATGTAATATGATCTTTCCAAGATAAGTCCCGAGTAAATGAAACCCCAAGCATGTTCAAGGATGATGCAGGATTAAGCTGAAACATTAGGTGGTACACCTGAGGAAGATTTTGTCGGGTTGATAGGTGCATTCTCATGCATTGAAAATATCAAGATTATTCTTACCCCAGTCAGAGATACGAGCCAAGGATGAGGCTGAAAGTATAAATAAAACTTTGCCTTACACATTTTTTTTTTTTTTTTTAGGAAAACAATATGTTTACAACAAGTAAGATAATCCCTGTACGTTAATAAGCAATTTGATCCGACTAAAGGATGAAGGAAAGAATGCTAAAGGTTAAAATATTGTAACCTGATATCTAGGTAACTGTTCACAAGAATCAGTCATTCCTTTGAAATACGTGTTGCACAGCGCTAAAAGAATGGATAACAGGAATATTACGGAAATGGATTTAGCAAATGTTCAATTAATATTTCATAAGAGCCATTAACTCCAACAGCTCCGCAGGTTACATGATCTTTTGATCCAAGATTATGAAGACTACATATACACTATTGAACTGAAAATTATACTTACACTTCCCGTTGCCCAGACTCAGCAGCATCTTTAAAAAAGTCCGACCATACTCTTTGTACCGGGATCATTAATGCAAACAACTATGGTGATGTAATATTAATACAAGTCTGCTGTCAGATTGTAATAATAAAACTGTGTTCAAAATCATGCATCAACCTGTAATCCACCGGGTTTCCGACAAACCAAAGACAATAATACCAACAACAGTAAGTGGGTAGCAATACACTCGTTTTTTTTTTTTTTTTTTTTATTCCGGCAATAAATTTCACTATATCCACTGATATCAGGGTTATAGTAAAACGCCATTTAGTAACAGTAGCAAAGAGAAGCGTGCATTTCTATTTTGAATATGCCACTGAATATGCTCAAGTGTACATAACCCCTCTTCCTCAGACTCAGCAGCTGGACAAAGAGGAACCCCACCTGTCTGAAGCCACGAGAGGCAAGTACTCCCGGGAAAATCACATCATTTCTAAAAGGACTCAGACTGAACAAACCCCGGGGGAAGCGCCTTTGGTCCTGCCGTTCACTGAAGGGAAGAAAACTCAATACCCAGACCTGCCGGAGGAACTAATGCCCATACGTCCAGGTGGAGGCTCCAGGTTTGAGGACCTGGAGAGGGAAAAGCTGGAAAGGGAGAAGATGGCACAGACGAAGGGCGTGGAGGAAGGCACGACTGACACAGCCACCAGTCATGATGCGGAGAGCCTCTACAGTTCTGCCGCCTCCCTATGCCTCTCCTCCCTCATCCTCTCCTTCACCTCATTCAGAATACTCATCTAAGCCAATATATTCATCTCTCTCTCCCTCTCTCTCTCTCTCTAAGTGTCAAGGGTACAGGCACTTGGAGGCTTGTGGTTTAAAAAGGTAGTGCAATACATTCTTGTCGCTGTGATATTTACTTCACTGTGCCACCTCCAGAGGACTCCACAACATTTCTTATACTCAGCTCACCCACTTCTCGCAGAGTGGTCAGTGACTAATGTAAATATCTTTGTTTTCACATGCTGCATGTATACAGGCAATACTAGGCTACACTGTTCATAATGAAATAACTATAAAATGTAAAAGTAGGTGCAAAATAACTAAGACATATCATTATCCACATGACACCATTTTTATTAAAAGATTAGTTGACTATCTGAATTAACCAAAAAGAACACACACACACACACACACACACACACACACACACACACACACACACACACACACACACACACACACACACACACGTGGAAAACTATCATGAATGTGACCAATGACATGATGGGCACGTCCATGTATTCATCACTCAGGTTATTGGAATGTTTGGCGCTGCATCACAATTAAAACTGACATTCACACAGACAAGGACACTAATTTTCTCTATTAAATAACTTACAACTATGGAATAAAGCAGTTCCATCGACCATCTACTTAAAAATGGGAGGCAACTCTTATCATGCACACCTTGATATTGTTTTGACTAAAGTTGCATTGTAAATATGTAATGAAATGTACATATATACGTGTGGTGTAAATTATATTAGTAAAATCAAATGAATATGTGTAAAAATACCCTTTTCCTAGCCTTGCAAATTCCGCTGATATAATTTATTGGATGGAGTGACCACGGGGCAGGTTGGTTGAGTCTGTCTGATCTTCACTAGCCGCGTCCTCGTTGGGGGGGCATGGGGCAGGGAAGGTTGTTCAGTCTGTTGTGACTAAGTATAGTTTGTGTTGCTTACAAAATTTTCAGTAATACTTCTTATACCAACTATAAAATTTCATCGATATAAATACATCAATTTATTGTTTGATGCTTCATTGCCAAAAAGGTCTAACCTGTATGTCAAAGGGCTGACTGCGAGAAACAACTTCAACCAATATGCTGACTGACGGGATGCGTGCTTTTTTTTCTTCGGGCACACTTAGTCGTCAAATTATATTGGCAATGTTGGAGCGAGCTAAGTGAGAAATGATTCGGTATCATCGCACCTTCGCTCGGGAATTGATGAAATAATTTGGCTAACCAAAAAATTATTCACCGTGTTTTGACATTAAACCAACCTAGACCTAACCAACTTAGGCCTAACCTAACATTAACCAATCATAATACCATATTTTGTTGGGGGAGATGAGTCCTGTCTCGAGGCGCTCTATCCCACGTTACCAATATGGCTGGATGACCAATTATACCTGAATTTTAAAAAATAGCTGACCAGACGAGATGCCAGGGCCGTGACCTACCTTGGACACTGTTCTACGCATACTAACGGGCTTGGGCATCCCCCAGTTTGCAGTCAGGTACTGGCTTTATGACAACGGTGTGATGATATTTTAATAAATATTGATGGTGGCACTTTTTTGTGAGAATAAGCAACAGGTACTCACAGTTAACCCACTCTTAGTTTTATCTCGTCTTTGCTGTGAAAATATTGCCGTAATCTGTTCTTATCGTCATTCACCATTGTTCATTATTTAAATATTTGTTCTATTTGTTCAGTCAATATGTGTCACTATCTGCATGCAGTGTCCCATGGATATTGTTTCAAGAGTGTCTTGTTTATTCTCAAATTACTTGTGCATCATTTGCAATATTGATCCTTTGATTCTGGTGATGTCCTGTATCCTGTATAGTTTATTCATTTTACCTCGTGATATTTTTATTGAGCTTATGACAGACCTCAAATAGTGAAGGAAATAATGAGGCCTATATCTCTCCCCATCTTAAAGGTTTGTACTACGTTGTATAGAACTGTTTGGAGACAAGAGAGCAAACTGTAAGGAACGTCATCAAATTGAAAAAGTTAAGAAAAAGGTATTTATTAACTGTATTTTTCTTTGTCTGAGCGCGAGAAAGATATATATATCCAAGGATACTGAATGCTGTGAAGTAGTTTTTGATAAGACCAAAATATAAGGTTTCCACTGAATGGCAGTGGCGGAATATTCTTTGTACCTTTATCACTGGATCACTGAAAAATAGTTAGCCAAAGAGGATGGGCAGGAGCTGTGGTCCGAATGACAGTTACAAGAGACACTCTAGCTAAGTTTCATCTGTGATCAGCCTACTGGGAGTATCATCTGGTTCCACTGATGTTACGGTCTTAAGGTGGGGTATTTTACAGCACATTTAAAATAATAATTTCCTTTGGCAATGTACACTCTGTTGCTGGCATGAACTGGCCTTTCATGAAGAATAAACGGGCAGGTAAGTAAACTGGTAGGCTGGTAAGGAGGTGTAAATGCAGTTGCCAAAGGTACTCAAAAAGGCAAGTAGAATGGTAGATAGGGAGGTAGGCAGATGAAAGGGGCACTTTTGGGACAGGTGCTGACAAGGCATTGATGTCATCAGTATTTTCGCTTTTGGCCTCATAAGTAATTTTATAATTTTTACGGCACATCACAGTAATCACAAAGGCCGAACCCAGTGGGATGATAATAATATTAGAAAAGATAAAATAGTAGTAATAGCAGTAATACTGTGGTAGTAGTAGTTGTAGTAGTAGTAGTAGTAGTAGTAGTAGTAGTAGTAGTAATAATAATAATAATAATAATAATAATAATAATAATAATAACAATAATAAGAGCAATAACAATTACAGTTGCAACGAGCATAGTATAGAGAGAAGACACAAATAATGGTAACACATGCAGTACATGGCTAGCTCTAAACAACCGAGACACTGAAATATTCTACCACCAAGCATATCTGTGAGACCTTTTGAATTCACCCTACCAACATTTCGCTCTATTTGCCTTCCTCTCTCCCAGCAGGCAGTATGTGTGTGTGTACCTGCCATCTTGCCCGCTATCTCTCTGTTCCTGCCACTCCTGCATGTCGCACTGGCCTATCTGTCCCTTTCATTCTGCCTGCCTTCCTACCTGTCCTGTTTCTCCCTACTACCCTGCCTGTCTCCTGTCCGTATATGCCACCTTGCCTTTGTTCTGTATGTCCCTGCCTCCCTGCCTGCTTCCTCTTGTGTCTACCACCCTACTTGCCCCCATGCCCATCTCCTGGCTGTCCCTGCCACCCTGTCTGCATCCTATCTGTCTCCCGCCACCTTCCTTGCCACCCTGATTGCCTCTTACTGCCCCTGCCATCCTGCATGTCTCCTATCTGTCCCCGCCGTCCTGCCTGCCTCATTTCTGCCCCTGCCAACCTGCCTGCCTCATATCTACCCTTGTCAACCTGCATCCCTGCCATTCTGCCTGCCTCGTATCTGCCCTTGCCAATCAGCATGCCTCCTTTCTGTCTCAGCCACCCATGCCTTCTTTCTGTCTCTTGTCACCCATATATACCCCTGCCTGCATGAATGACTCCTCTCTGTCCTTGCCACCCTGGTTGCATCGTATTTGCCCTTGTCAATCTGCATGCCTCCTATTTGTCGCTGCCGCCCTGGTTGCCTCCTTCCTTTAGCAGCAATAAGTATACTTAGCAAAACTGACGCTGCAGGAGGAGCGCACTCGTGGCGGTGCTGTGTGCTCGAGGCGAGGAGGAATAACTGCGACAGCGACAACGACTTCAGCTTGGGGAACAAAACGCCTCCACTGGCTGCTCCAATACTACTCCCTTAAGCCACATTCACTGATACTACATTCCCCCCTGTTACAGAATATCTTGGTATGAGAGGCACACAGTTCTGTGTGGCAGCCTGTGTTATCACACTACAACCCTGTCATTACGGCATCCACTCAGTGCTACTAAGCACATAAAACCATCACTACACAACATTACCAATATCTCGCCTCCTAACTTAAGAGCATCTACACACTCAATTCACACGCAGGGCAATGCAGGACCTCGCTCAGAACACTATATTACACGCCCTCCCACCCTACGGTCACCCAACTGAGCTGATGGAGTTCACCTATCTAGGCTTAGATCAGGACATCACCCAGCCCTCCTAAGTTATCAGCTTGGACTAGGGTTTGGGGGAATCACGGACAATGCGTGTCCCTCTCGTACAATAGACCCGGACAACATAAAACACATAATGGAGCACAGGACGGTACACACTAAACAAAGACACAGAATCAACATCAGTGTAGGAATCTATGGGACATCCCCATCAGTGTGGTTCCTTATCTATGGTCAATGGATCTGCTTGGTCAGTCAGACCGGGGTTAATCAACAACAACAACAGCAACAACAACTCAATAAAACCGAACATATGAATTCAGTCCATACTACATTAATTCCTTTGCTACGAGGTGTTAATTGCTTTTCTCCCCCTGTTTTCCTGCCACCAATTTGTTTTGTTTTTATTGCACTCGTAACTTATTCTCAGGTACTCTTTCAACACGATTAGTTTTCCTACAGTTTTTCAAGTTCCTCAATTATCCCTTGAATGTGTTTATTTTTATTTTCCTAAAGTTATTCCTCTTCTAAAGCTCGTCTCTCGCCTCGAAACCTTCCCACATGTTTCTTATTCTGTATATGTTCCTTCAATTTTTTCCTTAAATTTTTACTCTTTACTGATCATTCACTAATCATACCTCCCAGTTCATTACCCCCTTTCATATTTCCCTGGTTTTCCTTATCAATTTCATTACATTTCCACTCAGTCTTGCCAATCTTTCAAATCACTGTTAACAGATTCATCAGCTTTTTACTGGCTTGTTAGTCTGTCCATTCCTTTCTTATATTATCGTGTTTCATTTCATCGTTTTTCTCAACACCTCATTCGACCTTTAACCATGTTTATTTTCTTAGAATTCTAATTTTTTAACTTTTTCTTTTACATATCAGTTTCCTTATATTTATCGTAGGTAATGAATACTTCCTGTGTTTGGTTGCCCGTGCTCCTACTTAGGATGTCTAATTTTTCCTCGTGCAAGACCAGCAGCTGAACCGTGTGTGTGTGTGTGTGTGTGTGTGTGTGTGTGTGTGTGTGTGTGTGTGTGTGTGTGTGTGTGTGTGTGTGTGTGTGTGTGTGTGTGTGTGTGTGTGTGATTCCACTCAGTTGATGACTTTTTACTCGAGCACTGTTCGTTCGTGTGTGGAGTAATGTGGTTAGTCCCACCACATAGGTCATGGGTCTCTCAAAACGGGTGGCGTCAAAATCTCTTCGTCTCATTAATGCCTCTCCTCTCACTGGCTCTTATTAACCTATTTATCTTTGCGGTGGTGTCATATCTCTATTTACCGCCACCGTTGCTTTCGTCACTGATTTCCCGAACCTTGTCAGACCCCTTCCTCATTATGGCGGGTACGTAGCAGCTGTCTAGTTAAAAGCCTGTACCTATTCTCTGTCCATCTCTCTAAGCAAAGTTGACCTGAATTCATACACCTTCACGTACGCTACTGCTTAACTCTGCAACTGTCTTATAAAACCAGATTTTCTCTCTGACCACAATCTTCAACTTAGGCAATACAATGTGTACAGGTTTCTCGAAATGAACAGATCATCACTTACCATTTCTTTTTCTTAAACTTTCTTTAGAGAAGGCAGATTTGCAGGTATCTAGGCTTCGTTTTTATAACAAAATTACTGGAGACTCCCTGAGGAACGTCACGAGTTACGTTTGTCCGTTCATTATGGGCTGTTGTTAGGTACAGTGTTCTTTATGCATTGGCATTACTTTAAGAATGATGAAAAAAGGGACACAGGGCGAATTACATGATGGCAAAGAAAACCATAAAGCACTGAAGAAAGTAGTAGTTTGAGAGAGAGAGAGAGAGAGAGAGAGAGAGAGAGAGAGAGAGAGAGAGAGAGAGAGAGAGAGAGAGAGAGAGAGAGAGAGAGAGAGAGAGAGATCCCTTCTCTCCTCCTTTCTACTGCACTTTCCCCCCTCATCTATCACCCTTCCTTCCCTACAACCAAAGCTTCATCACCTCTCATCTCTCCCTTCTTTACCATCAATCCTGTGTAAGATTCGAAGTGTGTTGTAGTCAGCATGAGTAATGATCTGTGGGTCTACAAAATGGTCTCACCCCATCACCGCTACATCTTTAATTCATCATTTTCTCACTGGTATGAACACATCACTATATACTGAGACTCTATAATATCCTAAGGTTTGAGCGTCGAAAAATGGAAGTGTAAGGAGGAAGGAGGTGGGGGTCATACGGTTTTGGATACAGCAAAATAAAAAAAAAATAAAAAAGGCATATAAACTAAATCTTCTTCTAGTCAGTAGCACCACCTGTAACATGGTTTGTTCATTTCTGAAACTGCCGTAAAAATAAATACAACTTGAGGTCCCCCAATGGGGAAAACACACCAGCCCCGAAACGATACATATCTAGCGTGGCTCAGAATATGGCCTTGACCTTGACCTACTTTCACCAATTTCGAACTCGTAGATTTTCATCCCTACTACACACCTGTAAAATTTTGTGATGATATCTTGAGCGGCTGCGAAGTTATCGTGCTAACAGACACACAGACAGACAGACAGACAAACAAACTGAAAACAATACTTGTAGGAGATTTTCATCCCTACTACACACCTGTAAAATTTTGTGGTGATATCTTAAGCGGTTGTGAAGTTATCGTGCTAACACACACACACACACACACACACACACACACACACACACACACACACACACACACACACTCACAAGAGAAACTGAAGACAATACCAGCTTCTCATCGCGGCTGGTAAATATCTAAGGTCTAAACGGCTCACTCTATTTTCAGGAGACAATGACGAAAATGACCGTATTAAGGGTGGGCGGGAACTCTCGCAGGGCTGGACTAGACTCCGTTACCATTAACACTAATAATGCAACGATGTGATTATGTAATTAATAACTGATGCTCCACACGATTGTCTTGAAGGCAGGGGAGCAACAACCTTCAGTAACCTCTGCAATATGACAAGTCCTTTTTTTCATTTTTTGCCCATCAGCTATTTTATTTAGGTTAGGGGAAATATTCAGGCGTTGGACACTAACCATACGAACTGACACCATTTTACTAAGGTAGTTCATAATATTATTGACATGGATTCTCTCTCTCTCTCTCTCTCTCTCTCTCTCTCTCTCTCTCTCTCTGTCACACACACACACACACACACACACACACACACACACACACACATACCATAAAACCCTCTGTTCAGTACTCAGAATGAAATAGTACAAGGCATCAAAGTGAAGGGACTATATCTTCGGTGAGTGAGACTGAGAGTGAGGGTAGGGAAGGGAGCGACGTTGTAAGCTTAAGGTTTGTATAACTGTGTAATTTACCCAAGTTTGCAGTACAATATTTTCCTTCTTTCCTGATTCTATGGCTGGTGTACCATTGTTTTCATAATCTCTCTCTCTCTCTCCCTCCGCTCCCCGCACCGCCCCTGTACGGTATTTATAAACAGAGGTCTAGCATAAATATGAGATATGATAGCGCCGTCGACTAAAGCAGGAATGAAGCAGAGAGAGAGAGAGAGAGAGAGAGAGAGAGAGAGAGGCGGGGAGGGGGAAGGAAATAGGAGTGAGGGAGGGATTAAAAGAAGTAAGGCTGTGACGAAGATAGTATGTAAACAAGAAGCGGTGCCAAGGCACAGCAAACTCGTCCCCGGCAGTCATTTTAGTGCTGAAGTATAAACACAACAGGGTATCTAGTCAAAGATGTCACATATCAATTTTGGAGTAAATTGGGTGAAAATTGACGATTTTATTCCCCTTTTGAAATTTTACGACCCACCTGACATTGACCCCCCTACTTCTAACTAGGGGGTGACCCCCCTGATGTAATGAGGCATGGTAGAGGATGCAGATTTGAGAGATGCTCCTTTAGGTTTTGGCTTCATGTCAGTATGACGAATTTGAAATGATTTATGGCGAAAATACGATTTCTACCAGTCTCCTATTTTTTTTTTTTTTTTACCTTTTTTGGGCCTTCAGTCTGGGCCTTGGCCCAATTTGGCCCAAATTTTAATCAGGTGATCACGAGGTCATACCCCATCATCCCTGTAATTCTAGTTAAAATCGCACTAGTAGTTTTCGCATAAAGTTTTTAACATGCAGACAAACAAATAAACAAACAGACAAACCGAGTGAACACAATATCCGTCCCTGAGCCCCTCCGGGGCAGGGACGGGTAATAAGTCTATGGAGAGAGAGATGAAAGGAGTGAGAAACAAGACAGGAGATAAAAGAGATAGGAAAAAGGATGAATGGATGGAGTGGAGGAAGGAGGAAGAAAAGAAGAGAGCATGAACACTACTAGGGAGAGTGAGATGGAAGGACAGAAAAGTGTGAGAGGAGAAAATTGTAGAGCAATTGACAGAGGAGAAAGGTAGAAATGGAGGGTGAGGAGAGAACGGTAAGTAGGGAGGAAGAAAGAAGGAAGGTAGATACGAGAGGAGAAATGATGAATAAGCATTGAAGGGGAGAAAAGGAAATGATAGACAGGAAGGCAGGCAGGATGAAGGTAAACAAGGAAGGAGAGAGGGGGGAAGTGAACGAGAATGAAAAAGGAAGATTAATGATAGGGAGGGCAGGGAAGAGGATAATGGTAGGGTGGCAGTGAGAGTGGAGGTAGTATATATATATATATATATATATATATATATATATATATATATATATATATATATATATATATATATATATATAATCATAAGCCGTTGAGGTCCACTGCAGGACCGGCCTATCCCTATCGATGCAGGGACGATACAGCAAATGTATCTCTACCAAGTGGCTTAGGCTGTCTGGTAGAGACTGTATGTAAGGGGAGAAGTGCGTTTGAGTGTAGTTGTAATGTTGGAGTGGCTTTGGATGTGTGTGTAGTCTGTGAAACAAGTGTAATCGGCCCGCCTTAAGCCGACTGGATGCAAGTATACTAGTATGCGACAATGGTTCAACCACAGCACACCTTATGTTTGTCAAAGCGGTCAGTGGTTCGGTGAACGAAGCAGAGTGGTAGCGCGCTGGACTTGTGATCGGGGGATTGCAAGTTCGAGCCTCGCCCGGGCTGCCGTGCCGGGAGGGGTAGCTCCCTCCTGTAACCCTAGCGGGGCTATATAGTCCAATACAGGGCTTCCCCAAGGTTTTACAACTTTGGTGGGGGCCGAACCCGCGTCCACCAGCGTGCGAGACGCACACTCTACCTATGTACCACAGAGGCTCCATATATATATATATATATATATATATATATATATATATATATATATATATACTTATAGCCTATGTTTATTATATATATACATGTAAATACTGTATATTTGTACTGTATGTATGATTATATATGTACTATATGTACATATTTATGTATACATATCCCATATCCCATATCCCATTCGCTCATATGCAGATGACTCAACACTACATAGTTCATTCACACTCAGACACCCATTTACAAAGTCCAATATCTCTACCTCTCAATGCAGTAAAGCCATTTCCATAAATCAGATCTATCTACAGTCGGCGCAATGGAAGTCTGGACCCTCTAATTCGCACCATATATTTGGTAGGGTCCAAGAAATATTGTAGGAAAATTCCTATAGTCGGTGGATTTTTTTCTGGTGGCTTCTAGCAACTTTATAGGCTTACCACCAAATGCTGTGAGAATTGACAGATTGAGATTAATGAGCTCAGTGCCTGCCTGACTTTAGGTGGGGGAGTACGTCAGATTTTCTTGTCCTGCCTGGCACTTGTTAATTTCAAAGTTCTTGTTTTCACACTCTCCTTTGCCTTAGTGAATCACTGGAGATGGGTCCCAAGCCATTAACTGATGTGGAAAAAGGCCGAATTTTAACTATGAGAGAGGAAAATGTACGATCAGTGAAGGGACAAAACAACCTTGTCTCTTTTAATGCTAGTAAAACTAAATATATACAGTTTACTAATAGACAGATATTGCCAGATTCGTACATTACCTTCAGTGCTACTAATATTCCCATCTCCAAAAGTATTGAAATTCTTGGCATCTCGCTTAACAATGTCTTCAGCCGGACCTCTCATGTCAGATCACTTGCTAAAACCGCCTCAAAGAAACTTGGATTATTGTACAAGGTCCGTAACTTCTTCGCTGACGAGCAGTTAGCTATAATTTATAAGAGTCATGTGCGCTCTCAGCTTGAATATTGCTCACCCTTGTGGAATGGTTGTGGAGAGGTTGCATTAAAACAACTAGACAAAATTCAGAACAAAGTTGTTAGAATCATTAACAACCCTGTCATTACAAATAAACTACCTCCCCAGCAAGTAAGAAGGAATGTTGCCTCCCTTGCATTATTTTACAGATATTTTTTTGGCAAATGCTCAGACGAAGTTGCGTCCATGGTGCCACCTCTCCATGCCTTCCCTCATGCTACACGGGCATCTGGTAGCGCTCATGACTGGAATGTCACTCAGTCATATTGGAGAACTTCTGCCTATCAGAATTCTTTCATTCCCCGAACTGCATCTCTCTGGAACTCGCTTCCCCAGAGTTGTTTCCCTCCAAATTTTAACCCACAGCTGTTCAAGTCTAACTGTTACAGATATTTTATGAACAGAGGACACCAGTAATCTGGTGTATGGATTATTTTTTTATTCATTTGTTTTTCCTTCCTCTGTTCTGTTATTTAATATATATATATATATATATATATATATATATATATATATATATATATATATATATATATATACACATCTATCTATATCTATCTATCTCTATCTATCTATATACATGTATATATCTATATCTATATCTATCTATCTATATTGTATATATATATATATATATATATATATATATATATATATATATATATATATATATATATATATATATATATAATATAAAATATGTATGATACATGTATAATATATAAACGTATATATATTATATATATACATGTATATTCTGTATATATGTATATGATATATGTATCAACATGTATATATGTATGTATGATAATATGTGTATGCATATATATGTATGTTTACATATATGTTTATATATGTATGTATTATAAATAAGTAAATCATCATCATCATCCAATCCTACGTTGCCCCATGAGGAGCGTATGAGCCCGGGGCTAGGCAAGTTGGTCCTGACATTTAAGATGAGAGTGACCAGCCTCACTCATCCCTGAGTGGCATTATGTGGCAGTAAACCCCAACCATCTTTTGGATATAAATCTTCACTGGCCCAATCCGATTGGAGAGCCGCAATTACCCACTAAACCACCAGGCGGCAAAATTTGGTTATAAAGTTACCACCGAACGTAGTAAATGGTTTCCTGGTGTACAGGAAACCATTTGGCATGTCACTCAGTGTAGAGTCACCCACATGCAGAAGGAAGAGGAAAGAATGAAGGAAAGAAAGACAGAAGAGGATGGAAGGAAAGAAGAATGGAGGAGAGGAAAGGGCAGACACCCGAGAACAGCAGTACATCGAGTGTGTGGATGGTCAGCGCCACCACCTACCATATATTAATAAATATAAGTGAATATAAATGAATAAAATATATATATTTCTATATCTATATCTTTATCTATCTATCTATCTATCTGTCTGTGTATCTATCTATGTAGAGAGAGAGAGAGAGAGAGAGAGAAGAAGGAACCAAAGGCTACAATTCCCTGCAAAAAAAAAAAAAAAAATAAAAACAAAAACAAGATAACAGAGAGTCAAGTTCAAAATCAGTTCGAGATGCCTGGACTCGCCGCGTTTAAAAGGCTGAAGGTCATAGGCAGTAGGAAATACAAACGACGACAGTTCTAGATTTGGCCTATTGCATACATGAAACACTGGGAATAACTTTCTCTTGCATTAGAGTTAGATAGAAAATGGATGAGAGTTTTCTGTTAGACAGGTGCAACGTGTCAACCATAGTGGTGAAGGAATGCAAGTAGACATTTCAGAGGAGCAGTTGCCACTGAAGTAGCGACAGAAAAGATATAAAGACTCATCTGTGCGGTGACAGACAGACAGACAGACAGAGAAGGGGGGGAGGAAGACATGGAGAAGGATAGGGAGGATTTAGGATTTCAGGAATGATGAGAGAGAGAGAGAGAGAGAGAGAGAGAGAGAGACTCAACTACCGTTCTTCATCGCTGGAGTAAATTGAGTACAGAATAAGAAATATTGTATTACGATCCATCACCTCACCCATCCATCCATCATCCAATCCTCTTTTACCCCATCAGGAGTGTAGGGACCTGATGCTAGGCTACCCAATCTAGACGTTAAAGGTAAAGGTGACCAGCTTCACACGCCTCTGAATGAGATTATGTGAGCAACAATCCCCAACCATCCATCAGATACGCCCAGGTCCCACTCCTTGGAGGTATTCCTGGAATAAAGATGTTCTTAGTGCTGATTCTGTAGGGCTGGGTTATTGTCTTGTCTAACTTCAGCAGTTCGTGTTATCTAATAGGCTACTTATTACACCGTTGCTATCTGTATAAACAACAACAAATTTACTGTTAGCTGAACCGTAAGTAATTTTATTCAGAGCTTTTAAGGAAATTGGAAGTAAATGAGAATAAGAGTAAAGTAATGAAGTGTACGAGGTTGGTAGATGGTAGGGGGATGAATATAGTTTTGAATGGCGAGTTGCTTGAGGAGGTAGAGTGTTTTAAATATTTAGGGTCACATGTTGCTGTGGATGGAAGAATAGACGCAGAAGTGAAGTTTAGAATAAATGAAGTAGGAAAGGTGCTGGGAGGAATAAAAAAAGTGTTTAGATGTCGTTCGCTTAGAATGGATGTAAAGAGAAGGCTGTATGAGGGTGTTATGGTACCGACTGCGTTATATGGGGCTGAAACATGGAATATGGGTGTAGCAGAGAGGAAAAGTTTGAATGTAATGGAGATGAGGTGTCTGAGGAGTATGTGTGGAGTGACGCGTATGGATAGAGTGCGAAATGATAAAGTGCGAAGGAGAACTGGGGTTGTTCGGGAGATGGCTGGTAAAGTTGAGCAGAGGGTGTTGCGATGGTTTGGGCATATGGAGAGAATGGATAATGAGCGATTGGTTAAAAAGATAACTAGATCTGATGTGAGAGGTGTAAAGCTGAGAGGAAGACCACGAATAGGATGGATGGACAGTGTGAAGAGAGCGCTGGATGCGAGAGGGATGTCTCTTGAGCAAGGAAGAGTGGCTGTGCGTGACAGATATAAATGGAGAGAAATTGTGAATGAATAAGTGATGACGCAGCCCTGAGGGGATATTCTCCCGCATTTGGTCTGATCAGCTAGTCAGGTCAGGTGCGGGTAAGGGGATGGGTCTGTTATGATGTGGCAGGGGTAAACCAGCTCTGCTGTCGGGCCCTGCTGCGGATGTCACTGATTGCATTGCGCAGTTGACCCTTGTGCGGTGTGGTGCGGTGAGGATCTGTCCGTTCTCCCCTTTGGGGCTAAGATGCGAATGAATGTGTTTGAATGGATGAGTAAATGGGGAGTGTGTCGTCCTGTCTCGGCTACCTCCCTTTCCTTGGGGGAAGCAGCCTAGGTATATAGATAGATAGATAGATAGCTTTGCTTACCTTATCTATTCCAGTACCAGGAATATAAATCTGCTTCCTGTCAGCAGAGGCCCTACGACAAAACTTTACCACGTGCCCTGGATGACAAAGTCATTGAGAACTGTTTCATATCTGCCAGTCTGCAATTTTTGTGCAAAACACAGGTACAATCAGTCTTTTCTTCGAGTCTTTTGCTTCATTATATACTGCCATGAATTCTGCTGATGAAAAATTTTTAGTAGTTAATGGAGGGGCAGGTCCATGCGATGTACTGCTCTGGAAGGCTCTGTGGGGTGCCTAGACAGTGACGCCTGGCTGGACATGTTTACCCTCTGTAGCACTTTGACTGACGTTGGTAATAACTGGCACTAAGACGACTATCATCCTTACCACCACTGCCGTAGTTCCTTTCACAGTCACAAATCTGTCTTCTTATATTTTACTTGAGATTACGCCCTTCCATCTCTCTCTCTCTCTCTCTCTCTCTCTCTCTCTCTCTCTCTCTCTCTCTCTCTCTCTCTCTCTCTCATGATCATAAACGTCTATATCTAAAGTGTATTTTCATTATTTTTTTTGCCTGAAACACATTGTAATGAGTTAAAAGCTCTGCGTTTATACAACTATGCAACTTCAATCTCTTCACTCAGTTCTGTATGAATCAATATGACATTCGCTTCAGGAACGAATCACATAAAAATATGATGCTTATTTTAATACATTTTCTGCCAACCCTGTCTTGTGATGCAAACGACTGAGGGATGATCTCTACCAGAAAAATAAATTAAATGAAAAATATTTCTCTGGCGCTCACAGCTATTCACAGATTTGAATATACTCTACGGATTTCGCTTACGCTGTTTTATGTATAATTACGCATATATGTATAAATAGATAAATAAATAAATATATATATATATATATATATATATATATATATATATATAAAAAATAATATATATATATATTATTTGTGTGTGTGTGTGTGTGTGTGGTGTGTGTGTGTGTGTGTGTGTGTGTGTGTGTGTGTGTGTGTGTGTGTGTGTGTGTGTGTGTGTGTGTGTGTGTGTGTGTGTGTGTGTATTTATCCATATATCAAGTGAACCTAGTTTGAAGAGAACTGGTGAAGAAATAATGACTGACAATCATACTGACTTGCATTTGGAAGAAAGAACAATGAAAAAAAGATGAAGGGAAGAAGCAAAGCAAAAACAATATGCCCTTCAGCGCATGTTGAAGGCGTTGCTCAATCGGTAGAGAGGTGGCCTGCAGTCCTACTGGACCCAGGTTCAAATCCCCGCTGGGGCAGGGAATAGTTTAAGGATCTGAATTTCATAAAATCAGACTTTACTGATCTAACAGAAGACCCGCCCACATGTAAAAATACCCCCGCTAATACCAATACACCAGTCCTGTATGAGCAGCCCTATCATGTATTCAATGTGGATGGTGGGCGTTAGCGCAGAAGTGGTGACTTTTTTTTTTTTATGTGAGGATGAAGGAACCAAAGGCAACGAGCCGCAAAACTGTTCCTTCCAAAAGAAAAACAAAATACAAGAGAGAGTCAATTTCAAGATTCGATCTTTTCGAGATGCCTGGACACAGTGCGTTTGAAAGACTGGATATCATAGGAAGCAGGAAATACAGACAGAGGGAGACAGTTTCAACGTTGACCTGTTGCATAAAAGAAGGACTGGGAGTAACGGTTAACTCTTGCATTAGAGAGCTGGACAGAAAAGAGATGAGAGTTTGCTGCTAGACGGGTGCTATGTGCCCGTCGTAGAGGTGGAGGAATGCATGCAGACAGTTCAGAGGAGCAGTGACCATTGAAGTAGTGATAGAAAAGAGATAAAGATGCAACAGTGTGGCGAAGAGACAGAGGTTGAAGGGAGTCGGTAAGAGGAGGAGAGTTAATGAGACGAAAAGCCTTTGACTCCACCCTATTGAGAAGAGCTGTATGTGGGGAGCCTCCGCATACATGAGAGTTGTACTCCATGCAGGGGCGGATAAAACCCCTGTATAGAGTCAACAGTTGTGCAGGGGTAAAGAAGGAACGGAGTCGGCTTAACTCACCCAATCTCTTGGAAGCAGATTTTACAAGAGATGTAATATGATCTTTCCAAGTTGAGTCCCGAGTAAATGAAACCCCAAGCATGTTCAAGGATGATGCAGGATTAAGCTGAATATTATTAAACTTTACCTATGGATGATTTTGTCGGGTTGATAGGTGGAGGTGTATGGTATGTGGGAGGACTACTGGGCCTTGAGTGCAGGCTGTGAAGCCTATGCCCAGAGTCGAACACACACACACACACACACACACACACACACACACACACACACACACACACACACACACACACACACACACACACACACACACACAAAAATCGCTCTCTTGTATTGAGGACCCATGTTCTTCAGTGCAAGGTCAGTCCATCTGCCTTACTATACGTATAGGTTCATTACGACAGTCACACTGCAAGAGAAAAAAAATCTGAGCTATTTTCATCACATCACATAGGTACTGGCAATACATTTGTCTGTAGGTAAGACGTATGCTGCATCACTGGCTGTTACCGAGTAATCCTCCTAGTTAGAACTGTAAACTCTGTGTGGTTTGGTTAACTCTTTGTAAGTTATCTTCCGCCCTTCTCCCCCAAGTTCTCTTTGTTTGATATGTCTCTTTGTTTCCCATGTTCTTTAATCATTCGTTTTCATCTCCTTAAAACCTCTTTTCTTTGTTTTTTACTTTCCTTCATTGTCTCTTCCTCCTCTCCCTCTCCACTATCCTTGTCTTTAGCTCTCCTCTTCCATTCTCCAATTTTTCCTTTTTCTCTGCCATCCTCCTCGCTTCACTTTTTTTCTTCTCATAACACTTTTTCTTCCCTCCTCCTCCTCCTATCACTCTTCCTGCCAATGCTCGTCTCAGCTCTGCTTTATTTCTCTTTTCTCTTCCCTCTCCTTTCATCCTGTGCTCATCTCTGGCGAAGTTATTGAAGGAAAGAAGGCTTGAGATTCTGTGTGATTGACATGCAGTCTTTATTACACACACACACACACACACACACACACACACACACACAGGCACGCACGCACGCATGCACGAGCGCGCGGTGATAATGATGGTATTGGCGGGGATATTTATATGCTTGGTGTACTGTACACATATGCGTGCATTGGGGCCCAAAATCATTAACTCTTACGATCATCATGATTATCGTCATGTATCTGTCCAATGATGGATTAAGGCATCTTCCCACATTATTCTCTCTAGCGTAAACATTACTGGCCTATTCCTTCCCGGCCCAGTCAGTTCACGGATATTTCTACCACACAGTCTTCAAAAGCGTTCCCCTTCTTTCTTCCATAATGTCATAGCCATTGCACTCGAAAACTTCATTTGCCATCTGATATTTGTTCAACGAACAATAGGTCCTGTTGAAGATTATTTTGTTTCCTTTAAACTGTATCAGCTGTTATTTATATTGTCGTGTATTCTGTCATCTAACAAGCTTTATACTTAACTGTTCACCAGATAATAAGTTAAATTTACCTCACTGATTGCTAGAAGTACTTATGGCTATCATGATTTCAGTTATGTCTGTTGATAATCACCCTGTGACTTCATTGCCTCATAAGGCAAGACACCCATATATATATAAAGGTCTTGTTTAGGTTTTTATGTCCTTTAGTCCTTATGGACCGGCTGAATGCTTTTCTTAAATGCAGTGCAACTTACCTACCCATAAAATTTCTGGACTAAAGAAACCCTGATGTGGATCCTATTTTTTTTTTTTTCTCTCTGTCTAAAGTTTTTTGCTTGTCTTGCCGTCTGTTCCTGCAGTTTTCTTTCATTTAATATTCCGATACTTAAGTGACTTGCTCTATACTGTCTTTGTTGCAGCCCTTCGCTAACAATCAAGTCTGCCACTTTCTCTCTTATATGTGAAGAATCTAGTTGAATGTTTGAGATAAGCCAAACCCTTTCCCTCCTAAGATCTGCACTGTGATTCATAAACCACACTGCTTCAGTCCTGCGTCATAGCAAAAATGTTCACCTGCCGTAACAAGGAAGGGAAATCTCAGTATTCTTATATCTCCTAATCTTCTAGCAAAAATATATCTTCGGCATGAGAGTGATATTTTCATAGATTCCATCGTAACGGAAACCTTTGGTCCAGCTTCATATCTAACCATTTTGCGTTCATATTTTCCCGTACTCCATTAGCCCCTTTGCGTCCCGTGTCGCCAGTATGGGATGGAACCGGGCATTTTCACAATCTAATAAAGATGGGAACACCGGGGAAGAGACTTATGATCTTCGCGACTATGAGCCAAGAGGCGGAAGGCGGTATGCCTAGCACTCTTCCAGTAAAATCCCGCGCACAGAAACTCTGGGAACTAAGGGGTTAACTGTTAATTTTTACTGTATCTGCACTTGCAATAACGGTAAACATTCTTTTTCTTTGGTCCGTAGTATTAAAACTGAGATCGTATTAGGGAAGGCAAGTCTCTGGCCTGTGACATGAGAAGGGAAAATAGCATCCGCTCATTTTGTCGTGCTCGTTGATGCGCTCTGTAAGGTGGCATGCTGGCTGACCAATTTAATGACTGTAATACATTAAATACGGCCGGACATTGGTAGCTTGCATTCACCTTCACGGTTTCAGGTTTGTTAATGAGGATTTTTTTTTTTTTTTTTCACCATTTGGCCTTTTCTACGTCTGGTTATGAAACGCATGGTCCTGATAAAATTATTCGTCACATAAGACTTTTCCCTTTTTGCTTATTACACTGATGTGTCTGTCAATCATTCCAGGTTCGTGTCCTCACCTACATGGTTCTTTTATTACAAGCGTGTACTGAAATGATGCCTGTATTATGTTTATGATAATTATCATGTACGTACTTATGAGGATGAATATTCATCATTTTAATGTAAAAGATTACTTACCATTCACATTTCAAAACATCTGACAAGAGGATCCCAAGCTATAGCCTTCTATGTCCTTTTGTTTCTGTTGCCTAGTATGTGACCATCAAACATTGATACACACACACACACACACACACACACACACACACACACACACACATCTTATATAGCCATAAACAGTACATAAAGTAGCAAGAACTGAAACACACGTTGTTTTAACAAGACACTATCTTGCAGATAAAATCACAATCCAAAGAACATTAGAAGCCTGTCAAACTTCTATGTTCAGAGCCAGTAAGTAGATGAGACTCTGGAAGCCAAGAGAGGCTCGTCTGTAATTACACGATAAGGGGCGCACCCAGGAATTTTCTAAGGGGGGGGGGGCGTAGTGAGGTGAGGTCAGGTAATCCGATAATTACTGGGAGGTCACATGCAGGTTTAGAGTCAGGGAGCTGCTGGCTCATGTGTCACTCTTTGTTTGTACTTGCCAGTTTTTCATGTTTTGCTGTTATCGAAATAAATATATATAAATTTTTAAAGGACCCAGAGAGCTAAGGGGGGGGGGCCGGGCCCGCCGCCCCCCCCCTGGGTGCGCCCCTGGGGACATGTATACTGGGCGATTATAAACTCTTATGTCTACAGTAGATAAGGTTAGCAGTATCTCGCAGCATACTGTTTTGGGTCACAGTGAATAGCACTTGAGGCAGAGCGTCCTTAATCAGAGAAGTCCAGGTTTTCTATGTGTGTGGAGTTGTTAAGGTTATTTCTCACTGGGGAGTGTTGTTAAGCCACTCGGGTCTGACTGTGATCTTAGTATTACGAGATATTTTCTGGTGGTAGCGTATTTACCTCGTTACCCTCGGCTCGTATTTTGCTTTTAAACTGTTACTGTCACTCACTCGACCACTTTGATATTATTATTGAATCTTGTCAGAGGGGTGGCTCACTATGCCGTCCCCTGGGTCACGTACATTGTTCACTGTATCTATTCTTCTCTCCACCACTTTGGTATTATCACTGACTTCCAGGGGCGCACCCAGGAATTTTCTAAAGGGGGGGCCCGTAGTGAGGTGAGGTCAGGTAATCCGATAATTACTGGGAGATCATATGCAGGTTTAAAGTCATAAGAACATGAACATAAGAAGAGAGAATAACTGCAGTAGGCCGGTTGGCCCATGCTAGGCAGCTCCTAGAATGAGATAAGGATAGCAAAGAAGAAGGCTCTCCCCCGCCCTCCAAACCCTCCAGCCGAAGCCGGCAGGAAAAAGTCAGAAAGAACACCACACCGTATAGAAAAACTGGCGTGGACATTTTACAGGAAAGTGTGAAAGGAGAATACAGACTATCACAGTGTAACCTGAAAAGGAAAAATTATGAATTAGTATTGGTTATAAGATTTTCTTTTTTCTATATCCACCCCTTATTTGTCATATGCTTATCTAACCTATGCTTGAAACTCTCAATGGAAGAGGGAGCAACTACTTTACTGGGTAGCTTATTCCATTCGTCTACTACTCTATTACCAAACCAATTTCTACCTATTTCCTTACTGAAACGGAATTATTCTAGTTTGAAATCATTATTTCTAGTTCTATCCTGTATGCTCACTTTAAGTACCTTGCTGATATCTCCCTTATTAATACCAGCAAGGTACTTAAAGTGAGTCAGAGAGCTGCTGGTTCATGTGTTACTCTTTGTTTGTACTTGCCAATTTTTCATGTTTTGCTGTTATCGAAATAAATATATATAAATTTTTAAAGGACCCAGAGAGCCAAGGGGGGGGCCCAGGCTCGGGCTCCCCCTCCCCCCCCGGGTGCGCCCCTGTACACGATTGAACATGACCAGGAAAAGTCTGGCTTGAATTGGTGAAAAAAGATACGATAGACAAATATTTCTGGCGACGTCAAATAAGAATGACTGGCTCTTGCTAATAGACCTGCCGTGTGACAATAAATAAGTAAAAAAAAAAAAAAAAAAGCCGCCTAGACTGTGCTGTATGTACGATGCGGGGACCCAGAAATTCCCAGAATACATCTATAGCAAGGGAAAAACCGTGTGGGCAGTCTAATGAATTATTCTGCCATGTGCGATCGCAGTGAGAGGGTCGAGTCAGTATGTCTGGCGTTTTTTCTTTGTGCACGTGACTTCTGTGATTTTCGTCGTCGCGCCACTATGGCAGATCTGAATGAGCAAATAGTTTTTTTTTTTCTCTCTCTCTCTCTCTCGGGGAAACAGCGGTTGAGGCAGTGATCATGCTTGAACATGCTTTCAAGGAGCAGGCTATGAAAAAAAGCACAAGTTTACGAATTGTACGAGCGTTTTAAGAAAGGCAACGCGTCAGTCCAAGACTCTCCACGTCCTAGCCATCCTGCGACCTCTCAGACGGATGAAAACATCGAGAAAATTCGACAGGCAATCTTGGACGCTCGTCGTTGCACTATAGGCGAACTATCGGAGGCCAGAGTCTTTTCTTCGCGTTCAGTCCAGCGAATTTTGACACAAGATCTTGGCATCCACTGAGTCTCGGCAAAAATCATCTCCCGTCTTCTAAGCGAAGATAAAAAAGCAACTCGTGTGAACATGTGTCAGTACATGAAGGAACAGTTGAGAGATGATTCAAATGTCATTATGGGTGACGAGACCTGGGTTTACGGATATGAACCCAAAACCAAGCAACAGTCCAGTCAGTGGAAGACAGCATCTCCATGACCGTAAAAAGCGAGTCAGGTTAAGTCCAACATCAAAGCAATGTTGATCTTGGTTTTTGACACTGAAGGAGTTGCCCATAAAGAATTTGTTCCCCGTGGCCAGACTGTGAACCAGCAGTTTTACATTACAGAGCTGAGGCGTCTACATGAAAGCATCAGGTGCAAACGTCGAGACAAGTGGCGCACCCAGAAATGGTTCTTGCATCATGACAATGTCCCACCGCACACCGCGGTGTCAGTTCAGCAATTTTTGGCCAAAAACAACGTCATCGTTGCTCCGCAGTCCCTGTTCTCCCCAGAGCTCACCACCTGCTATTGTTCTTGTTCGTCAAGATTACGTTAGAACTGAAAGACAGAAGATTTGTCAACTTGGATGAAATTCAAGAAGAGAACCGAGGAGTTTCTGGAAAAGGTGGAAAAAGGTGACTACAGGAAGTGTTTCCAGGAATGGGGAAAGCGCTGGGCAAGTGTATAGCGTCTCAAGAGGAATACTTTGCAGGGAACTAAAACAGATTTGCTGGAAGTTTTGGAATGAAGTTTTTTGGTAACAATTCCGTGAATTTTTGGGTCTCCCCTCGTATATGCTTATTCACAAGCGTTTTCTGTTTCCGAATCTCTGGTATTTGGAGTGAGTTAGTGACCTCTTTCTATATGTGGGGTCCCTTTGAGAGGATTCTCAGTGTACAGACGAAAACAGCAGTATAATGTACAAGCATCCGTAGGCAAAATACGTGGGGTGAGTGGCGTTGCTCGGTGCTGTAGTGGGAGAGGAAACTCTGATGGTTGAAACCACATGTACAGATAGCTTTCTTGCAGGTTTTTATTCCTTTAAACCTCATTAATGTCACTGTCGTATACCTGCTTTACCTCTGTACAGTAGATTATGTCCTTAGGAAACATCTTTGTTGTCTGGTTGGGGTAAGAAAGGATTTACATTAGACAAGCCGGGGGTCTATGAGTATTATGGTGTTTTTTCCCAGTTCTTTATTTCCTTAATCTTTTTAATTTCATTAGATTATGCCTTCTTTATCTGAAGTATACAGTGCACAACTGGCGCTGCACCTAGGAAGTGTATCTGTGGTCTACTTGGAGTCATAGAGAGTTTTTAGTGGTTCAGTTGGAGTCAGGATGGAGGGTTGGTTAACTCTTCATCCATCCATCACTAAATCATTTTTTTTTTTTCCCTATCACGAAGGGAGGGGCTCAGAGCTAGGTTACTTCGTCCCAGTCTTTAAGCTGAGAGAGGCCAGCCTAATTAATCGCCGAGCGACATTATATGAGCACTAAACACCAACCATTCCTCGGACGTAAACCCTTATCGGCCCCATCCGGTTGCAGCATCGTAACCCACTAGACCACCAGGCTTTATTTAACTACGTAGATAGCACTGTACGTAGAAAATGGTGTCTTGGATTATAAGAAACTGACTTGCCACATACCTGAAAGTCACCTGAAGGCAACGCTACATCAAGTGAGTGAATGATGGTCGTCCCCACCATATTACAGTATGCTGTAGATCATAGAGTGAGCGGGCTCCGTGTGCGCTAAACCCTTGGTAAATATTTTATCAGCGCATACGGAGGGAACATCATATATTCACTTTTCCTTATTTTCATGCAGCTGTCTTTTTTTTTTTTTTTTTTTTCTTGTCAAACGTCTTTATTCCACATAAAGATGTCCGCTGTAAATGAAAATTTTACTAAATTGGATAATAAAATACTAACATAAACACATCACAACAAATTATGTGTAGCCAGAGTCTGCATTCATAATCACGTTTAGTTACGGCAGTGCTGTTACTGTATACTGCTGACTGAATATATATGTGGTCAGATTCAATGGGTTCTCTGATAAGTTTCCTGCTTTTATAGCATCTGCCTGTTTGTAGATCCCAGTATTTTAATATAATAGCTTATACAACAACAACAATAAGAACATCTACTACTGCTGCTGCTGCTGCTGCTGCTGCTGCTGCTGCTACTACTACTACTACTACTACTACTACTACTTCTTCTACTAATACTACTAGATCTACTACTACTACTACTACTATTAATTGTTCTCGCTGGCTTCGCTCGCTCGAACACCAAATTTAGTCACAGTTTGGACCTCCGACATACGTTATGTACCCAACGAATGATTTATCGCATCAGCAAGAAATGGGGGCAGGGGTCGGGAGGAAAACTCTGTAGTACAGTAGCGAACCTTTTTGGATATCTCAGCCAATTTTGAAGATACAAGAAAGATGAACACCAATTTGGAAATCGCATAAAAATCCTCAGTTATTTTCATTTCATAGACAACCCGTAATTCCTAATAGTTTTTCCGTAAATCGAGGAAACGATTTTTTATAAGGCAGATTAGCGTAACAGCCGCGTGTGCAAGAAGTAACAGTCTAAGGTTGCGTGAGTAGCGCAGCAGTATTTTCCGACGATTGTTGAGAGCAACCAGGATTTGCCTTTCCAAAACAAATAATACCCTCTGTTTGCCCCTAGACCTAAAATTTATACAAGCAGAGAATTGGTTTTAGGAAATGTGAGGGAATATTTTTGGTAAAATCTAATAAGTTCTTTTTAGTATTTTCAGGTCAGGAAATCAGAGGAAGATGAGCCACATGAGACAATATTCAGCACTGCCTGATTTGCTCGCTCGCTCGCTCGAACATGTTCCACACTTTCACTGTGGACGCCTAATACGTAATAATAATAATAATAATAATAATAATAATAATAATAATAATAATAATAACAATAATAATAATGATAATAACAACAATAATAATAATAATTAATAATAATATGATGATGATAGACATGATGTTATTCCAGCATTCATGTTTGTTTTCTTGCCTCTGGTCCCCGTATATTTAATACAGTGGAAAATAAGGCAAGGGAAAAAGCAGATGATGTAATCGCAGTTGCCACATAAATAAAGAAATGCACAAAAAGGAAGAGTAATAAGCAGGAAGCAGAAGAGAAGGGAGGGGGTGGAAAGGGCGGGAGCACAGGAGCAGGGGAAGGGGGGAAGAGCATCATATTGGAGGAAGGAGGGCCGTTTGTTATAAGTGTATGCCCTTGTTTGTGGCATGTTATCGATGAAGAGAGAGAGAGAGAGAGAGAGAGAGAGAGAGAGAGAGAGAGAGAGAGAGAGAGAGAGAGAGAGAGAGAGGAAGAAGAAGAAGAAGAAGAGGAGGAAGAAGAAGAAGAAAGCGAATTATGAGGAAATGAATGAGGGAAAGTACAGCAAATCACTGTAGAGAGGGAAAGGAAGGATAATATCTGGAGGAGGAGGAGGAGGAGGAGGAAAAGAAGAAGACGACGAGGAAGAAAGCAAATTGTGAGGGAAGGAAAGAGGGAAGTACAAGAACCTCCTGCAGAAAAGGAAGAGAAGGATAATATTTGTGTCATTCAGGAGGATAGGGATAAAAATGAAGCGAAATGTGGGAAGAAGGAAAAACAGGGGAATGAAGGAAGGTGGAGGAGAGCATGAAGGGCTAAATGAAGGAAAAGAAACAGGAAAATATAATGCTGGGAGGAGCAAAGACACGGACAGAAGAAAGAAAAATAGTATCCAAAAAGAAAGAGAATGGAGTTTGAAAAGCGGGATATAGTGAACATTACAAAAGGAGGAAGAAAGAGGGAAATAGGAATGGAGAAGAGATAAAGGAGGAAATAAAGGAAAAAATAAGAAGAAAAGGATGAAGGAAAGGAATTACTGATATGGAAAAATGTTGTGATGGTCGAGAGGAAGTAGGAAAGATAAGAAGGAGGACAGCATAAAGAAAGGGAAGGATGTATAAATGGAAGGAAGAAAGAAGGTGGAGAGGGAAGGAGTATATTCAGGGAGGAAGGTGATGGAGGAGCAAGGAATGCATTATATATGAAAGGAAGGAGGGAAGGAAACATAGAAGATAGGAAGGAAAGCATAGAACGAGTGAAGTGCAGAAGAAACGAAAGATATATGGAAACAGGAAAGAGTGAGATATGTAGAAGGAAGGAAAGGATATCAGAGAGAGAGGGAGAGAGAGAGAGAGAGAGAGAGAGAGAGAGAGAGAGAGAATAACGAAGTATAAATGTAAACAAGTCAAGAAGGAAGTAAAGAAGGAAGGAAGTAGAAAGGAAGAAACGATGGAAAAGAAATATAGATCCAAGGTTGAATTAAGGGATATTTAAAAAAAAAATAATTATAGAAGAAAGAAAGCATAGGAGGAAGGATGGAAGTTCGAAATGGATGAAATAAAGATGAAAGCAATGAAGACAAATGTTCAGGTTTTAAGTGGAGAACGTATGACAATGAACGAAAAGTATGATGGAATGTAAATAAACAAAACAGAATCATCATTACAAAGGATGGATGAAGACGCAAAGGTCGAAGTGAGAAAAAGGATGAAATTTGAAAGGCCACAGATGAGGCCACTAAGTTTTTAATTTTTATTTTTCTGTGCAAGGTGGAAGGAACCAAAGGCCAGACTCCTGCAAACTGTTCCCTCCATGAATAACAACAAAAGCAAGATAACAGAGAGCCAGATTCAGGAGCCGTTCATTTCAAGATGCCTTGACACACTGCGACTGAAAGACTAGAGATCGTAGGCAACAGGAAAAACAGACATAGGGAGACAGTTCCAGAGTTGACCGGTTGCATACATGAGGGACTGGGAATAGCAGTTAACTCTTGCACTGGAAAGTTGGACAGAAAAGAAAATGAGTTTGTTGCTAGACGGGTGCTACGTGCCCGCTGTAGTGGAGGAGGGATACAAGCAGACAGTTCAGAGGAGTAGTGACCATTGATGTAGTGATAGAAAGGAGCTAAAGATGCAACAGCGCGGCGCAGAAACAGAGGTTGAAAGGAATCAATAAGAGGAAGAGAGTTAATGAGACGAAAAGCCTTTGACTCCACATTGTTGAGAAGAGCTGTATGTGTCCTTTGTAAGGATACGTTATAAGTGAATAGGTTGGAAAGAAAGGGAAGCAAAGTATAATGACAGAGGGAAATGAAGGATGAGATGATGTATTTACTGAAAATTTTGGCTGAAAGTTGATATGGATGTGACTGAGAAAATATATTAATAAAATAGAAAGGACGGAGGACAAAGGAAGGAATTATTGAACAGGGGGGAAAATAAGTAAATGAAATGGTAAGTGGTAAATAAAGAAAAAAAAATACAAATTAGCGTCCAGAGAGAAGATACGATGAGTAGTTTGGCGAGAGAGAGAGAGAGAGAGAGAGAGAGAGAGAGAAGACATAAGACCTTCCCGTCACAAACAAGGCAGTTAATTCAGTTATGCTAATCAACCACCCTGTGTCTCGTACATTTCCACCTTCACCGCAGGACTAACCATGACCACCAAAACTACCACATCTACCAAAATTGTGTCCTATCTACCACTGTTACATATTTGCCACGGTCATCTGATTATGCATTTTCCTAAATTTACATACATTTTTTCACAAAGACAATGACTATCACATCATCATTTGTATCGGTAGTTATTACTAGAACTACAACCACAACTACCACATCCTTCACAAATACAACAAGTGATACGTCGTTCATAACCACTGTATCTACAACAACTACAGCAACTGAATTACCTGCCATCTGCACTACAACTACCGTGGTTATTAGATCTTCCACCACTACCGTTTGTACCACTAATGTCATATATACTACAAGGACAGAACCTGGAGCACTTACCCAGTATCTCCAAGCCACGCTTATCTGTCAGTTAAAGGAAGCGGTACTCAGGAAGTGAAGCACCGGCATCACACAAACAGTTTAAATTTAGGTATCTGATTTTGTCCTGTGACTTTGACTTTTGACCAAATATATGACTTTGAGATTTCATCGATTTTTGCCTTACCCAGTGACTATGACGTATTAACAATTATTCTCATAATCAAATAACTTTATCCATGCCTAACCCTCGACCGTTCCACAAAGAACGGCTCAAATTGGATCAGAAATTGACTTTTGACCGATTTTAATCCAAATAATATCAGTTCTTTCTTGGCTGACCCGAAACCTATCGATAAAGGTTATAGTCCAGCCGCCGGGGGACTCCACCTTGATTTGACGTCTTAAGTTTTTATGACTGGTTTCTGCTTGCCTAGAAGAAAGAAGAGATGCATTACTTGACATCTGTTAGTATTGACAGGAGTAGACTGTAGCACCAGTCGAGCAGGGCAGTACTCCCGAGGTGGATGGAAAGCTGATGACAGGGAGAGCTGGAGCTCCCGTTTCATCAGCCCTCAGGACTAGTTCCTGACCATCCCCCTTTGCTGAACTTTTTCAGTGTCTCAGTAACACAGAGAGTAGGCCAGCATGCTCTCCAATACAAGTTTCTCTAACTATCTACACCAAACTACATGCACAGTACACACTACACTTCTTTTTTCAATATTCAAAAGAAAATTATGGCTACCCAACACACAGCCTCGGAGTTCCCAAGGGGGGGGGGACTATAAATGTCCCCACCCTCCGCCCCTCTCCCGGTGACGACTTGAGCTGCCTGGAACCACTGCCTGACTCTCTTCTTTTTCGTTTCTGCAACATTCGCGGCCTTTTCTCTAACTTTCGCTCTGTTGAGCATCACCTCTCCTCCTCTAAACCTCACCTTCTCTTTCTAACTGAGACTCAGCTGTCTGAGGCAACTGACGACAAACCCTTTTCTGTATCCTCCTACTTTCTTTATACTCATTTCAAAGCCAAAGGTGGCTGTTGTGTATACATACGCAACGACTTATCTTGCTCTCGTGTTCCTGAACTCGATTCTGCTGAATTCTCTACACTCTGGCTTCGGCTATCCTGTCATTCTCTGACTAAATATATCTGTGCTATTTACTTATCACCTAATTCTACTGACTATCAAAAATTCTTTGACTATCTTACTTCTACGATGGAACACATTCTATCCATTTCTCCTTTCTCTGAAATCTCCATTTTAGGAGATTTCAATGTTCACCACCACCTTTGGCTCTCCTCTCCTTTCACTGATCCACCTGGTGAACAAGCCTATATCTTATCTATCCTTAATGACCTAGAGCAGCTTGTACACCTTACCCATATCCCTGACCGCCTTGGAGAGAGCTCCAACATACTTAACCTCTTCCTTACAACTAATCTTTCTGTTTACACTGTTAATCTTTTCTCTCCATTCGGCTCCTCCAGTCACAATCTTATCACCTTAACCTGACCTATTGCTCTGGTACAGCCTGTGGACCCTCCAAAGAAACGTCGACTGTGGCACTTTGGAGCCGCGGATTGGGAGGCCCTCAGGCAGTACTTCTTTGATTTTCCCTGGAATCATTATTGCTTCCATGGCCGGGAGACATCTGAGTGTGCCTTGCGCATTACGGAGGTTATTCTCTCCGGCACGGAAGAATACGTTCCTTTCTCATATCCTTTGACTAATGCAAGAAAGCCTTGGTTTAATCACAGTTGTTCTAATGCTGTCCGCAACAAGGAGAGGGCCTATAAAAGGTACCAGAACCAACCCATTCCTGAATCACATCTTGCTTATGTTTGTGCCCGGAATCATGCTGTCTGTTCTTCGCTCTGCTAAAAATAATTTCATCTGTACTAAATGCTACTCGAATTCTTCCTGCTCCTTCTGGCACCTTGCCAAAAACCTTTCTAACAACTTTACCTCATCATCCTTCTCTCCTCTTTTCTACTCTGATGGTTCTGTAGCTATTTCTTCTACTGATACAGTAGATCTCTTCGCTCAGGCTTTCTCCTCCAATTCCACCTTAGACGATTCCGGTGCTGTTCCTCCATCACTTTCCCCCTCTGACTTCCTCATGGCTGACATTAAAATTTTTTCAGCTGATGCATTTTCTGCCATCACAGGCCTCAGTACTAACAAGGCACATGGTCCTGATGGAGTCCCTCCTGTTGTTCTCAAGAACTGTGCTTCCGTGCTTACACCCTGCCTAGGCAAACTCTTTCGCCTTTCTCTATCAACTTGTACCTTTCTTGCTTGCTGGAAGTTTGCTGTCATTCAGCCAGTCCCAAAGAAGGGTGACCATTCCCAACCCTCTAACTATTGTCCAATTGCTTTAACATCCTGTATCTCAAAAGTTTTTTAGTCAATTCTTAATAGAAAAATTTAAAAGCATCTTTCCTATCACAATCTTCTTTCTGATCATCAGTATGGCTTCCGTCAGGGATGCTACACTGGCGGTCTTCTCATCTACCTTTCAGACTCCTGGTCATCCTCCTTTCAGGACTTTGGTGAAAATTTTGCCAGTGCATTTGACATCTCAAAGGCTTTCGATCGAGTCTGGTATAAATCTTTAATTTCCAAACTGCCCTCTTATGGTTTCTATCCTTCTATCTGTGTCTTCATCTATAGCTTCCATTCTGGTCGTTCTATAGCAGCTGTTGTAGACGGCCATCGTTCTTCTCCTAGATCTATCAATAGTGGTGTTCTTCAGGGCTCTGTCCTATCGCCAACTCTCTTCCTTTTATTCATCAGTGACCTTGTAAGCTGTACATCTAACCCTATCCACTCGTACGCTGATGACTCCACCCTTCACCTTTCCATTTGGTTCCCACAACGTCCATCTCAGCAGTTACTTCAACATCAAGGGATGAGGCTATGGCACACCTAATGTCTGACTTGGCTCGTATCTCTGACTGGGGTAAAAATAATATGGTTGTTTTTAGTGCATCAGAGACTCAGTTCTTACACCTATCAACTCGACAAAATCATCCACAGGTGTACCCACTAATGTTTAATGATACTCAGCTTAATCCTGCATCATCCTTGAACATGCTTGGGGTTTCATTCACTCGAGACTTATCTTGGAAAGATCATATTACATCTCTTGTAAAATCTGCTTCCAAGAGATTAAGTGTGCTAAACTAACTCCGTTCCTTTTTTACCCCTGCACAATTGTTGACTCTGTACAGGGGTTTTATCCGCCCCTGTATGGAGTACGACTCGTATGTGTGGGGAGGTTCTCCACATTCAGCTCTTCTCAATAGGGTGGAGTCAAAGGCTTTTTGTCTCATTAACTCTCCTCCAATTACTGGTTCCCTGCAACGTCTGTCTCTTTGCCGCACTGTTGCATCTTTATCTCTTTTCTATCACTACTTCAATGGTCGCTGCTCCTCTGAACTGTCTGAATGCATTCCTCCACCTCAGGCAACTAACTCTCCTCCCATTTCTGTCCAACCCTCTAATGCAAGAGTTAACCATTACTCGCAGTCCTTCATTTATGCAAAATATCAACTCTGGATCTGTCTCCCTCTGAATGTATTTCCTGCTTCCTATGAACTCCAGTCTTTCAAACACAATGTGTCCAGGCATCTGAAAGTGATCGGATCTTGAATTTGGCTCTCTCTTGTATTTTGTTCTTCTCTTGGAAGAGCAGTTTTTGCCAGTTCGTGGCCTTTGGTTCCTTCTTCCTAGCATAAAAAAAAAAAATGAGAATTTTGAGACATTTAAGAAAAGGTCTTAAAATTAACATAATTAATATTTTCATTTAAATGGCTTTAACACCTTGAATTTGAGACGATCTCTTTCCCGGCCTTCAGTCTAAATCCAGGGGCACCAACTTGGTGGAACTGGCTGACATTCCCCCCCTCCTTTTTTTTTAAGTCTTATAGAGAAGAATGAACTCTTCCCCTTCACTGAAGCTTAAGCGCCTCTGCTCCTCTATTAATAATTAAGGTATAATTTATGTTTATTAAATATTTTACTGGTCTTCAACAACTAGAAATATAATTTAGTATGGTAAATAAAAAATCATAAAAGGAAAAGCAAAACTGACTTCTTTTTATCTGAACTGTGACTTTATAGATTTGCTGGTCAACTGTGAAGAGTGTTAAGTTCTGTCCTGTCTCATGACTCACTTTTTGTGCCTTAGTCATGGCAGTCATGATTGTGTCTGGATGTGCAGGTGGCATGTCAATAAGTGAGGTAAACAGCCTAAGTCTTGGGTTGGAGAGGTTCTCCTCGGTCACGACATAAACGGGCATTATATCCATGAAAGTCAGGACAACCCTCACACTTCGTGACATCTTTCAAAAAGGATATAACACTTTTCTTAGCTTTTTGTTTTGCTACAGCCATATGTGCAAGAAGTTTTAGTTAAGGAACCTGTTTTTTTCAAGAAGTGTGATGGAATATCTGGTTTGTTTGGGCCATTGAACCTGACTACTTCAAATGCATAGTCATTTTTATCACGAATTCTCGCGAGTGTATTTATACAAATTCGTGGGATTGTACATCAGTGAGAAAACCACGAACTCACTGGGCATCACTCAGTTCAACCGTCTTTGTATTCATTTCGATCGGGATGGTTTTCAGAACATTTGTCACTGTTTCATAGGTGACCATTCTTATGCACGACATTAGTGCTTTCACTGAGTGATTTATTGCGTGTTTATATCGTTCGCCCTCTCTCCGTTGACCGTTGAAGTTAGGCCATGCCTACCTCCGGTGAACACGGCCATCTCTTGCCCCTTTTCGCAGTTTGAACTCAGTCAACTTTGGATCGCCTCGAGGATAGGATCATTTGTGTCCAGTGAAGAGCAATGCCTCCGTTGTACAGCGAATTCCTGGATCTACACCTAGATGGTGAACCGTAAAGTGAGCTTGTAGCGAATAGCAGTGCTTGGTGTTCATCATGCAGATGCCCAGTCTTTTGTAGCAGATCCATTCCCTCCACTGATCAGTATTTCCATTTGTTTTTTCTAGGCTTTAGTCTAATTAGCTTTTGAATGATCGAGTAAGTGTATTTCCTTTGTTATTTGAATTCATGAGTCCCTCAGTGACCGTGAATTCCCATTTTGAGTTCATTTGGAGACTCATATAAAGTAAATTTATTTTACTGTAATCAATAAATTTACAGTTCTTTTCTCTGAGCTTAATGTACTTAGACTCTTGTTTTATTTCTCCACATTAAGCTTACTTCAATCTGCCGCTTCTAGTTTGCACAAACCCCTTACATTATTCATAACTGGTATTTAGGCCAGTTCTTTTGTATCAAACTTAAATCCGTTGTGCCAGCCAGGAGTTAAGCACCGGCAAGAACCTGTCCATTATGATTAGTATTAGTTATTGATTATCAGGGGTTGAGTCACTTTCTCAAGAGGCCAACAGTACTAACAAACAACACTCGTGAGTAATTAGTCTGCTGTGTACTGTTGAGAAAGTTTATAAATTCTCGTCCTTAGAGAATCGGCGAAGTAAGCCAGCATAAAGAAAAACTCACTACTTGATTTTCACAAGTCAATTCCTTGTCTCTACTTTCGAGCAATATCAAGCATATTTTCAATTCATAAATTTACATCCTCCCGTGACAATTTGCCTTTGCCATCATCGTCTTCTGTAAATGTGTTATAGCCTCCTCTACATGGTGACATTCATTATCTGGTTGAGTTGTGAGCATTGCCAAGCTATGTCAGCATCAGAATTGTCTACCACACACTGCATTAAAGCATCTGCAGCCTTAGAAAATGATGTCAGTTCACTGTTTTTAGCTACTGCTGTAGCCTCATACCTCTTGAAGCACAACAGCTCATCATAAGTGCAAGTAACACCAAAAGCATTCATAGTCTTGACTACTACTTTTGATTCTCTCAAAAAGGCTGCCAGGCCTATCTGAAGCTGTGTTGGATCACCTGATAATGTTTCTTCTTCTCCCTTTGGCTCTCCCCTTAGGGGTCGCCACAGCAGATCACCCATCTCCATCTTACTCTGTCTTCTGCATCTTCTTCTGTTACACTTACCAGCTGCATGTCCTCCTTCACTACATCCATAAACCTTCTCTTTGGCCTTCCTTTCTTTCTCCTGCCTGGTAGCTCCATTTCCAGCATCCTCCTCCCGACATACACCTCATCCCTCCTCCGCACATGTCCAAACCATCTCAATCTTGCCTTTCTAGCTTTGTCCCCAAACTGACGTACGTGCGCTGTCCCTCTATTTGCTCATTTCTAATTCTGTCCAACCTCGTCACTCCTAGCGAAAAACGCAACATCTTCAATTCTGCTACCTCCGACTCTGCCTCCTGTCTTTTTGTCAGTGGTAGTCTCCATTCCGTACAACATGGCTGGCCTCACTACAGTCTTATAAACTTTCCCTTTCATTTCTGCAGAGACTCTTCTGTCACAGATCACTCCAGTTACCTTTCTCTACCCACTCCATCCCGCCTGCACTCTCTCTTTTACCTCTCAACCACACTCTCCGTTACTTTGTACAGTTGACCCCAAGCATTTGAATTCATTTACCTTTGCCACCTCTACACCTTGCAGCCTCACGGTTCCCCTGTCATCTCTCTCATTTACACACATGTACTCAGTCTTGCTTCTGCTTACTTTCATGCCCCTTCTCTCCAGTTCATATCTCCATCTCTCCACCTCTGCCTCGGCTTCCTCCCGGCTCTCACTACATATCACAATGTCATCGAAAAACAATTGTCAATCTATCCATCACCATTGTAAAAAAGAAGGGGCTCAAAATCGATCCTTGATGCAATCCCACCTCCACCTTGAAGCCCTCAGTCATTCTTACTGCACATCTCACTGCTGTTACACTATCGCCGTATATGTCCTTGACCACCCTCACGTACTTCTCTACTAGGAGAGCTTCTCTACTAGGAGTGCGAGTAGAGAGTTATTAATTCTGGTGACAATTTACCCAGAAGTTCAAGAACAGTGCTGCAAACATATCTGGAGGCTTTTTTATGGTCTAAGGGTGTGCTGTAGTAGTCTCGTTCAAGATTGAGAGGTATATGAGAAAGGGGTGTGTGAGCTGGAAGCAGGGCAATGAAATGGCGGGTGACAGGGCAACGTGCAAGCGATTTGTTTGTGGCCACCTATTACGGGATTAAGGCATCTGGCAATAGATGGAAGATTGAGTTCCATGACCTCATGACAAATCTGGGTCTTCACCATGGTTACAGTCATGTCGGTGCCATCTGCTTCTGGGTCTGAAATGCAATTATTGTGGCTATCCCTGGTGAAGAAAGAAACAAAAGATCTTTACCCAAATACTCTGAAAGTCTATGTACAAACATTTGGCAGGATAGTAGCCTACACAGCCTCCATTTTCTATATACAAATTATGTAGATCAACTGAATTCCAGATATGTGTCTTGTCAGCTTTTAGAACCTTGTAAAGCCTTTCAATGCTTCATCTGACATAACCACATCTTCCTGTGCAGAGTACGTTGCTTTTATGGCAGCAGTCGTCGTTCTTGATGACATAAACTTTGTGCTGCAGTTTACGTGGTAACGAGCGTAGGCAGCATGTAAATCACTCACTGCTCCACCTACCCTGACCCTAACCCCTTTACATCTATCTAAAATTTCTTCCTTTAGTGATGTAGTGTGTCCATTTCACATGTCTGCAGATATATGCTGGTCTCCAAAGAAAGAGTTTTTAGGATCTTTCCCAGCCATGCATTCGTCGCCACAGAACATGCAGTCATGTAAGAAGTTAAACCTAGGGAACTCTGAATGTCTTTTTCTTGGAGGTTCAGCAGATGTGCTAGCTTCTTCATCCGTATGTTGACGTTTCAAAGCCTTTTTAATTTCATTTGGATGAAGGTATTTTTCATCACACCCTGCGTAAACTCTGAGAACAAGTTCTTATTTTCATCATATTGTGACTGTAATCTATTGTGCAGGTCATATCTGCAAAGTTTACTACTTTTGATAATGTTTTCAATGCGCTTGAATTTAATATTTATAAGTCTTTTGGTTTTGTCACTACAGATATATTTCCAATGGAAGCAGCATTCGTCTTCCATGTTATTTATGTGAATTATAGTGAACAGTTCTTCTGCAGAACTCCCAGTGCCTCAGAGGATCATGGTTGTCAATGACCATACACTTCTGGCCATAGCTTGAACCTAGAGAAGAAATAAATAAATCACAAAATATAAGGAATGCTAAGATTTTTTTTTTTTTTTTTAAGAAAGTTCGTCAACAATTCATACTTTTTATTATATATAAAATTGCTCAGTAGTGACAGCTGTCCAGTAAAGATAGTTGTATAACAGAAGGTTTGAGCAAGGAAAATCCACAATGAAAAAAACTTAAGACGTCAAAAAAAGGTTCACCCTAAAAGCAGCATTTGGTTGCCGGACTATCAGTCTAAATTATCAAAATTAGTTGGATTACAGAGGCGAATATTTAACAGTGAACTTCAACTTTCTTTTCTGACCAATGACTATCAAACTTGAATTACATGATCATTCTCTTAACCCTCAGCCTGTTACCTATGACCTACATCTTTCAAAACTAATTTATTAATTCCACTGATAGCCCTCAGTCAATATTCCAAGTCAGGAACAATTTTATTCATTCGTTTTTTTTTTCCCATAAACTTTCCAACAGACTGACAAGATGAAAAACAGATAAAAGGAAAGACAGACAGGAAAGTCAACCGAAATACAGCCCTCACGGGACTGTAGACAGTTTTGAAAACAAAGAAAAGAATATCAATGTTATACGTGCAAAAATATACACGTATGAAGGAGGTGGTGGAAAGCCTCAAAGCCCCAGGAGATTACGGCCTGTCATGTGAATGGATGGTGTGAAATTAATTAAGGACTGTGAAGGCAGGATGGCTGGACGAAAAAACAGGCCAAGAAAGGTGAAAAGCGACAAGGTGGGAAAGGTTGTGAGGGATGTTGGTTTATGGTCGGAGATAGAGTCCTTAAAGAGTAGGGACAATCACACACAGACACAGACACACACACACACACACACACACACACACACACACACACACACACACACACACACATGTGCACGTATTCGTTACTGCACGTTTCGTCTCTGCGTGTTGGAGAAGATCATTCAGACTGTGTGAGGTAGGTAACTGAGACATGTCTGAGTCAGCGATAGTGTTGTCGGGAGAGGATGTAAGAGCCATGTTCGAGGGCTGAGATGATGTATCAGGAGACATTGAGGAATTTATGTCCTTGCTCGCAGTCAGTAAAGGAATGATCTCTGTATTCTCAGATGATGAGAGTGGTGGTTTGGGCTGGGTTGGACTTTTTGGTAGTGATAGGGACAGAGGTAATTGAAGGACTGATTTGATCATAAGAACAGGACGGGGACATTCCATAGTGTAAACCGGGAATCCAGAAATGTCTATACTACCACAAGCAGGTAATAATGCAATGGAATGTTGTGCCATGGTGGACAAACCAATAAGGGCATCTGCGGGATACTGCAAGTCATTAGTGACATGAAATTCAATGAGGATAGGGGCAAAGCTCTGTGGAGTTTGACTTCAAGGGTGACTCTTCCCTTAACCTTAAACTCTGAGCCGTTAACACCACATAGGCGAATGTCTGGTGGTTCTAGGAAACTGACGTGGTTGTGATGGCGATGAATAATTTGTAAGGAATTTTCGGAGATGAGATTTACTATAGATCCTGTGTCCAAGAAGAATGACGTTGGTATGTCATGACTGCTTCCGAGAATGACTAAACCCGAGGATGTTATGGGACCTACATGGCGGATGGGGAGTTGGGTTTCTGGTTCTACGTGATATTGGTCCGATACGGGCGCGGCGCTTCCCCCGACTGTGGGCGGTTGAGGTAACGACATTCCTCAGTGGTGTGAGTCGTGCTTGATTTGTGGTATTTGCAGTGTGGACGACGTGAGCGGGAAGGCGTACGCTGTCTGGTTTGGGAGTGAGGACGTCTGTATGTACAGTCGCAACTGGATGCTCGATGTCCAGGATGACCACAGTACCAGCAAATAATCGAAGATTGTCTGTCCCGTCTGGCGCTAGATTGATTACGACCTGCGGTAGGAGAGCGATGTGTGGCAGGTCTGCCGCGTGTGGTGGGACGGGAGCGAGATTGGTCTGGGGTAGTGGAGGTGTGACAGACTGAGGAGGCCAAGGGTTGGGTGGTGCCCTGACGCGTGTAGTTCGAACCTGTTCTTTCATGAATGGCTTTAGTGACCTGAATAATTTTATCTCCTGGATTGAAACTGATTTCCAAGGCTAGCTCTCGCTGTTTAGGAGTAAGCCAGTGAAGGAATCTGAAGTAACCAATTAAGTCAGCAAAGTTGGTGAGTGAAAGCATTGGAACGCCGTTCTTGTCTTCTAACCATTTCGTGCCTACCAGTAATTGGAGCATCTCGCTACTAGTTGTTTTCATGGCGGCGGCAGCTTCGCGGAGCTTGGCATGTTGCGCTGGGACGCGCAACTCCTCATCTAGTTGGTTTAGGAGATTAATGAATCCCATGAGAGATGCGGTATTTGAATGCTGGCAACAAAGGCTGATGAGTTCCGTACGAAAATCAGCAAAGGTACGAATGCTATCAAAATGTCCTGCACGGATCGCGGATCCGATGTCTGATTTACCGTGATGCAAGCGACCGAGGAGGTAAGCTACTTTGAGCGATTCCTCGGTAATTTGTCTATTATTTATTTCGGTTTCGACTTCTCTGAGGAAATCATAGACAGACCAAGTTGGGTCCTGGCCGGTAAATTTGGGACGATTGGCATCGTCGAGATAGATAGACTGTGGAGGGTTGGCCATGGCTGGAAGTGCAGAAGTGGCGGCAGGAGAGGTGTGGGAGAGAGAGAAGGTAGTGGCAGTTAAGGGCGAGCAAGACAGGGTATGAAGGGAGGCAGGAGAGGGAACGACAGGGGAAGGAGTAGAGGAAGAAGAAGGGAGTGTAGAGGCAGGAGTAGAGGAGGAGGTATCTGGAATTACGAGGGTAGGACGGGTAGTAAGTGATTCTGCGGGAAGTGAAACGGGAGTCTCAGGTACAGGGCGGTGGTACTCTTTGCCACTTTGTAAATGAGTGATTGTGTTAGAGTCGGCAGACGGGGTATGAGCAGGTGATGTTTCCGGGTCGAGAGGGCTGGCGGTAAGCGGTTGACGTGGAAAGTATGACATTTAATGCGGCAATGGAAGATGAAAGGATGAAGATGGATATGTAGGTGGAAATGTATAAATAACAATGAGAGAATGGAATACACTAGGTGTGAAAATGAATGAAGGTGCGGGCATGGATGGTTTAAATAAAATGCGAAGGATGAGATGGATAATAAATAACGTAGGTGAAGATGAAAACGGGGTACTGGAAATGAGATGGAATATTTACAATAACCAATCCCGTCACGACCATGGGAAACTGTCTCAATCGATCTCTTAAAACTACCTCTCACAGAATCTGGCGCTGAGTACTTGTTCGTAGCGGTCGACCACTTCTCCTGCTACTGTGTCCTCGTCCCCCTCTCCGACAAGATCGCGAAGAGCGTTGCCCGTGCCTTTGTAGATCACGTAATTTGCCCATTCAGTACCCCTCATACCATTCTTACTGACAACGGTAAAGAATTCAACAATAGCCTTCTCGATGAGATCTGTCGCCACTTTCATATCAGTAAGTGCAATGTCGTGCCTAACCATCCGGCTTCCAATGGCCTTGTAGAACGCCACAACCGTAAAATCTTAGAGTGCCTCAGACATCTCGGCTCCCATAGTTCGTCCTGGGATGACTGGATTCCCCAAGTGGCATCCTCCATCAATAGCTCCATCAATGCATCCATTGCTGAATCTCCCTTCTTCGTCCTCTTTGGTTTTGACAAGGACCTCCCATACTCTCTCTTATCCTCAAAGCCAGAACCCATCTACAACATGGATGATTATGTTAAACTAAAATTGGCCAACTTCCAGACAATCCACCAGTATGTCCAATCCACTTTGGCTTCCTCTCAGGAGGACTTGCTGTAGCGCCAACATAAGTCCGCCTCTCCTATCACTATCAATGTAGGCAATCTTGTCTTTGCCCATTCCCATACGCGTTCCTCTAAGTTGGATGACAAATTTACAGGGCCCCACCGCGTCCTCACTCGACAAGGCAACAAATTTCACCTCCAGGACCTGTCCACTAGGGACACCAGATGGGTCCACGTCGATGACTTAAAGCGAGCACCCCATGGCCTCGTGTTGGAAGAGTCACTTACACAACCTCCTGCCCCCTCTTCCCCTCCTCCCATCCTTCAGTCTCCCTTGTCTCCACCTATCCCTCAGTCTCCTTCATCTCCATCTCCACCTGCTCATTCATCAACCAATCAATATCGGTCCAAACTGCGCTCTGCCCATCAACCTCTTCACGACCTCCCCCATTAACTCTACCCTGATTTTCTAGGTACGATGTTAGCGATCTCCCTGCTGGCAGTGCTAACCCTCCTGGGGTCTGGGTCAGGTCAGGACGATGGTGGAGTACGTCCCGGGGCCTTGGTCGGCTCGGGAGGCGAGGTAATGCTTATCGCCGACATCGCCTCTTTGCGCTACGATCTTGCACCCCTGGCCGACGTAGCCATTGCCCTACCTGCCTACGCGCACCAGCTCCACGGAATCAGGAACCATCTCACGGCCCTCATGGGGACACACAACCCAAATGAGTATCTCTATAACCTTTTCCTCCCACTCTCCTGGCAATTGCAATACATAAGTAACAGATTCACTGAGCTCAATGACACATTTTCCATTCAGACACCCGTGGGTCGTTCTCGTGTGAAACGAGGTCTCTTCGACTTCGGCGGTGAGATTCTGAGTGGCTTGTTTGGCGTTGCTACAGCCCGTGACATTTCTGGCTTCAAATCTGATCTCGCTCATTTAGCTTCAGCCCTAGAATCACAACGCCGAGTCATTAAAATCCAACACACTATGTTACAGAAGCTCACAACCCAACTCAATGAAGTCACGTCCACTCTAAACAATTTCACCGATATCTTACAACGCCACCTTTCAGATCTCAACGTTATCTCCCAGTTCTTCTACCTCAAACTCAACATGGATAATCTCCAACTGGCTGTTGACTCTCTCCTGTCTCAAGTCTCTACCTTGGTTCGTATCCTGGTCGATGCTATCAATGGACGTGTCACTGCCGACTTGGTACCTGTCTCAGCTCTCCGTTCTGTCCTGGAATGGGCTCACTCCACCTTCGGTCTCTCCCCAGTCCTCCCTTACTCCTCCCTTGAGTATTATTATCCTGTTTTCGAAGCCACTCTTCTCACTACATACGTCGTCGTCCATATTCCTCTCCGTTCTGCCATAACTTTTAACCTTTTCCACATCATTCCCTTCCCTTTCCGCCTCAACAACTCCTTGTTACAGGTATCTGTTCCTTCAGAATATTTCCTCCTCTCCCATGATCATCTTTCCGTTGCCTTCCTTTCTTCCACAGACCTCCAGCATTGTTCCTCCCTTACTCCGACCTCTCGTCTCTGTGCTGCCCACCTTTTCGCTATCTTCCCTAGCAGTGCCGCACCCTGTGAGTCTGCTTTAGTTCGCAACCATTCCATCTACTCGGCCTGTTCTTTTGTCCCAGCTCCTGACCTCCCGGTCCACCATGCTCACCTCAACCATGTCCAGTATTTCTTCTTTGCTGTTCCCATCTCTGTCACAATCATGTGTCCTGGTTCTTCCGTTCGCTCCGTCCCCGCTAGTGGTCTCTACAAAGCACCTGACTATTGTACCGTCAAATCAGAGTCCGTCATCACTTACGCCACTCGCTATCACCAAGCTGTTCGTAAACACTCCTATGACATCTTTCAACCAATCGACATGCCTTCAACCCTACCTTCTGCCAACATTACCATCACCTCCCCTCACTTGCGCATGCTCACCTTCCTTAATGACAGTGATTTCATTATGGATCAATTTTCTCTGGCCTTCAGCCGTTCATGGGTTCATCCAACAGTTGTGTTTCCCCCTGTGGTTATCGCTTTCATAGGTTTTCTACTCATCATCTGTGCAGTGCACTGTTGTGTCAGAAAAATGGAACGTCAACTCCAGGAAATCAGAGTCGCTACAGGCATAGTACGCCCTACACACGACGTAGAAACTCCCCGTACTTAGTGCCCTCACATTCCGTGACTACCATTGCCATCTAACAATTACCCAAACTGTGAACAGCACTCTGCCTACTAGAAAATGATGGTATTTCTTTCACGCATTACTGAGTGACAGTGTATCCTACAGAAAATACAAAAAAAAAAAAAAAATGAAGGAAGAACAACAATAGAACTTTCATATCTACTCCTTGTTTATCATGTATCAAACTATTATTGTGTACTTCCCATTATGTTTATATATCCCTTCGACCCTTACTGGATTTGTACCTATTATTCCTTGTATATCTTATATGTATATATCCTTCTAATTCCCTCCCCTCAACATGGCCATGTCTCCCCTACTGCCCCTGTATCATACTTATCCCTTGTACAAACCTCCCCGGTCCTACCTTACTACTATAATCACCCACCATTTACCTCCTGGTGTCAGGAGACACCATCTCAGCTACCCGGGGGAGTAGTGTACCCCCTCCACAATATGTCTACCCCCGATGTATATATGTTCCCCCCCAATGCATACATGCCCCCACTAAATTTGCTAGGTCAGCATGCTTTCCCACGCCTGAAGACGGCGTTATTGCATCAGTTGATATCGGGCAGCCAAGAAGGGTAGGCTATTTTACTGTGAGCTTGTAATATACTCCTTATCTAGCTGTTTGTACACGGAGTTTCTATCACCAAAGTATTGCAAGTTACACACATACACACACACACACACACACACACACACACACACACACACACACACACACACACACACACTCACCATAAACTTGGTGCACGTGCATAACTTTTATTTATTTATTTTTTTTAATATACTTGTGCACGCGCTTAGACCAGCAAATGTGTTTTCTTCCTCGGCGTGCACTTGTGTGTGTGTGTGTGTGTGTGTGTGTGTGTGTGTGTGTGTGTGAATAGTATAATCCAAGCATTATTTCAACCTAATACCGTATTAACTTAACTTGGTGAATGGTTTGAAGGTGTTTACTACTATTTTCAGGTCACAGTCAAAAAAGCAGTTTCATCATAAACAGTTTTCATCTGTTTTAGGGCAACCTTAGTGCAACCGCTGAGCTTAAACCAATAGTAAAATGATTCAGTTTGAGAACAATCGATGACAGTTTTGGGTCATAGGGCAAGGTTATTAATTTGACCTTATCAAGGCATCTTATATCAAGGCATCTTATAGCTGAGGGTGACACATGGATAGAGAGATTCAGTTTTGAGATCATTAGGTCAAAGCTCAAAGTTGCAAGGGAGGGTCATCTCAAATGATTGTGATGCGGTATGGATTAAATATGGCCAGCTTTTTGTCCCTTAAATAATTGTAGAGGGAGAGTGTTGCACTTTGTGAGTGCCAATTTTTGTTTTCACGTTCTTCAGGTGTTCGTGTTAAATTTTCACAGAGCGTTTGTTAATTTTTCCAGGAGTTGTGGCAGTGCAACTATCATGCCGGAAAAATAGCTACAAGGGGAGTCGGTGTGGAGAGGGATGTGCAGTAGAGAGGCTGGAACATAGAGGAAAGACGAGGTGGGAATGACTGGAAAAAAACAATAACAGATAAGAATGCTGTTGAAAGTGTAGTGTCTCGAAGGAGGAGGAGGAGGAGGAGGAGGAGCTGAAGCAGCAGCAGTAGGAGAAGAAGACGAAGGAAAGAGAAGAATAAGCAGGCAAAGAATCACCCCCAAAACTAAACTGGCTAACGAAGGGAGTAATGAGGATTACACAATATATTGTGTGGTGACAGGTATAACGAAACACCGATAGAAGTCGGGTCTGGAGCTTCTGACGCAAAGCATCGCTCGGTATGCCCCCGCCGAGCCTTGCACACAAACTCGCCCTACAGTCTTCATGACAGGGTTCATTTGTATGTTGAAATGAGACTACAGGTAAACTAAGTTGACCCCATATGAACTTGATCCTTGACTCCTTAACCATGCTGACATAATCGTCCCTTCAAAATGCATCACTGAGAAAAATTTGGTCGAAATCCGTCGAGGAGTTCAGGAGATATCGCGCCCACAAGGATAAACTAAGTTGACCCCATATGACCTTGACCTTTGGCCCCTTGACGTAGCTGACTTAATCAGTTCACCATCTCCTGACACTATCTCACTAACAAAAGTCTGGTGGAAATCTGTCAATGGGATCAGGAGATATCGCGCCCACAAGAGCATTACGGATGCACGGACCGACGCAACGAAACTACCCACCCAAGGAAGGGCGAACAGACCAATCACTTAATGTCTCCTTCATCATAGGGTGGGCGGAGGCATAAAAAGAAATTATTGGAAATTCTCTCTCTCTCTCTCTCTCTCTCTCTCTCTCTCTCTTTAATCCTGTTTCTGTTCTGTTCCCCCCTTTCCTTCCAACCTTGCCTCGTTCCATGCCCCTCTCCAACTCATTCTCTTGCCTATTCCTTCCCCTTTGCGCTCCTTCTTTCTTTCTCACACTTTTTATACTGTATGTTTGTCTTTCATTCCCCATTCCTCTCTCTCTCTCTCTCTCTCTCTCTCTCTCTCTCTCTCTTTCTCTCTCTCTTAGCTATATCACGTACCTTCCTAAACTTATTCCTCTCACTCTAATTTGCACACTGTATCTGGTGTGTGATGTTGCTGCAGTTCTTGTTTCACTTCAGTTGATCCACATCCAGTAACTATATTGTACCTATCAATTCGGTTTCTCCATCTCTTCTCCTTTACTGTTGTAATTTGTATGCAGTACTGTATTTTTCATCAATTGTTACCTTTTTGCCTTACCCACACGGGTGACCAAATGTTGTGCTTGTTCTTAAATGTCATTCACTCACACTCGCTCATTCACTCACTCAGTAACTCACTGAGTTCTGTACTTTCATGACGAATGGGATCCAGGCGTTATGAAAGGAGTGTTAAGAAAACGAAATTTACATGGTGGTAGAGTTCCCCCTCAGGCCACGTTTCAGGAAGGATGATACCCCCAAGGACCACCCTTCACAAAGCTAGCTTCTCCTGCGTGCCCCCCCTCCCCCACAACTGTTAGGCACGTCCATTTTTTTTTTTTTTTACCTAGGAACAAACTTTTGCACTATGACAGACCTTCACTCGCACCAGGCTATAAGCAAGGTGGCACTCCCTGTCTCGGTCAAATTTGTTATGAATTCCAGAAGTTTATAAATGAAGAACACGAAATTTTGCGTATTGATAGATGTTCACCCCGTCCATGGTATAGGAAAAGTGGAACCACCGAGGGTCGCGGCTGAGGGGGGAGGGGGCGGCCCCTAGGGGTTCCGTCAAAGCCATTATGCACAACAATAAGTTTTACCCGGGAACACGTTGTTGAAGCACAGTTATAAATCTTCACAGGAAGCGGGGTTTTTAGAAGGTGGGACCCCAAGAGTCTGCCCTCTCGCTTCCCCCGTAAGCAGTTATTTCTTTGCCCTTACATCGTTACAAGAGGTGGGTGCGGCTATGAAAGGTGTCATTGTCTTCTTTCTCTTCACCCTTTATATTTTTTTTTTTCTTTTTTGCCTGCATTTTGAGGGTCGCTTGGACATTTGGAGAAAATGAAGACTGACTATGACTGTGCGCAGTGTGAGCGAGATAGAGCGGTTGATGGGAAGGGGAAGACCAAGGATGATATGGAGGGATGGGATGGGATGGATATGAATATTAATGAGGGTGTGTGGGGGTTGGAGATACGGCAGCCTGATGACGGAGGATGGGGTGACATGGAGGCTATTCGTTTACGGCAATCTCTTCGGGGATTAAGGCGCCTGACAATAAAAAGATATATTTTTATTTCTTCCGTGCTTGCTTCTATAATGCCTCTCTTCCTGTGTTTCTCCTCCTTATCCTCTCTCTCTCTCTCATTCTCTGTGTGTCTGTCTGTCTCTCTGTCTCTGTCTCTGTCTCTCTCGTTCTTGTTCCCTCGTTTATCAACGCATTTCCCTGCTTTCCCTCCCTTTCTTTCCTTCTTCATATCCTTCACTGGTAACTCTCTCTTGTTCTTTTTCCCCCGTTTATCAACGCATTTCTTTACATTCCCTCTCTTTGTTTCCTTCATATCCTTCACTGTTAATACCATCCTATTTCTCTGCTTCCTTCTTTCTTCCCACCTTTCCTCACTGTCTCGTACACTTCCGTCCAGTCTCTAGTTCCCCCACTCCCTCTTCTTCCCATCTCTTTCACTTTCCCTTACTTTTTTTTTTTTTTAATTCTCTTACTCTCGTATGCACCACCTCTCTCCTTTACCTTCTCTCTCCCTTGCTTATTCAGCTCCTTCCTTGTTTTGCGTAATCTTCCTCTTAGGTGTCTCCTTCCTTTCTTTTTGCTTATTACCAGCTGCGATAGCGAACCTGGTATTGTTTTCAATTTGTGTGTGTGTGTCTGTTGTGTGTGTCTGTTACCATGATAACTTCGCAACCGTTCAAGATACCATCACAAAATTTACGGGTGTGTAGTAGGGAGAAAATCTCCTGCGAGTATTGTCTGTCTGTGTGTCTGTTACCATAATAACTTCGCAACCGCTCAAGATATCATCACAGATTTTTATAGGTGTGTAGTAAGGATGGAAATCTCCTACGAGTTCGAAATTGATGAAAGTAAGTCAAGGTTAAGGTCATATTCCGAGCCGCGCTAGGCATGTATCGGCTTACGGCTGGTGTGATTCCCCCCTTGGGGTGGCCTCTAGTTTTCTTTCTTTTCTATCCTCACTCATTTATTTTTTCACTCCTCTCCCTCCTTCCTAAATCCATTTGACCTCCCATCATTCTCTTCACCTCGTCTCACATTCTTTCCACTCCGTCTCTACCATGCTCCCTTCAACCCTTCCTAATTCCTTCTCGTCCTTCTACTACCCAACTAACCTCTCACCCAGCATGCATGATTTACTACCTTCTCCCTAGGCGGTAGGTGGTGGCCACCATCATCCACTCACTTGAAGTAGTGCTGCTTACTTCTTCCTTCACCTTTAACGTTCTTGTTCTGTGTCTGTCCTCCTCTCTTCCAGTTTCTCCCACATTCCGGTCATTTTTCAGTACTGTTCATTCCTCTCTGATGGGCCGACTGCCCCTGTAAACAGAATGGAGAGACGCAAATGCGGATCCACCTGGAAAAAATACCTTCACACTTTCCCCCGCGCATTGTTGTGGCGAAGTGCTGTCTATCGCAAGGGAACACCGTGCCATTGCACGGGACGGTTCTCCAGAGGCGGTTGCTTGACTGTCGTTGATGGGTCTGCTCGGCTAGACAGACTAGTTACTCACCAAGAATTACCTTCCCGCTCTGCATTTTCTGTCCATTCCTCACTCCACCTCTTACCCCCTCCTCCCTCCCCCTTGCCTAGCCCTTCATCCGTCTAGCTCTTCATAAGCTACCTCCTTCCCTCCCCTCCTCTCCACAGTCGTTCCCCCCGACTTTTTTTTTTTTTCGTTCTTTCTCGTTCTCTCTTTTCCCTCTCCTTTCCTCTTTTCTTCGCTTGTCCCAGATTCGCCGTCTCCATGCATAGATTATTCCCTCTCTTCCTATCCAGTTCTCATCAACTCTCTCTCTCTCTCTCTCTCTCTCCCCTTGCGCGCCTCTGTATTTCTTTATGAGAGGACACCAAACATAAACTTGAGGTCTGAGAGTGGCAGCTTAAAGAGGTAGGGAGGGAGGGAGGAAGGGAATGTTACTGAGAAAGGAGAGAGAAAGCAGAAGGAAGGGAGGAAGATGCAAAGGAGAATAGGAGGAAGGAATGATCGTAAAGAAGGAAGGGAGAGGAAGGCACGAACTGTGGGGGAAAATGGGGGGCAATAAGAGAGAGGTGAAATGAAAGAGGTGAAATGAGGAGGTTGATGGAAAAAGAAGAAGGCAGATGGAGGTGGGAAAGGCAGGATGATAGAGAAGGAAAAGGAAGGAAGGTAGTTACAGAAGGATGCATGAGAAGAAGTGAGCAGGTAAATAAAGACAGCCGAGGTAGGTGAAAGAGCAGATTCGGTACTACGTTCATTGTAATGTGAGCAAAAACTAGCCCACTGATCCATCCATGACTATTTGATTTAATTTGAGGGCAGAACTGTAAAGAGTAAAATATGAGGTAATTGATGAGAAAAAGGCAGAATATAAGAGAGAAGTGGAGGGACGATTGGGTAAATATTAATTGGAGCGGATGGGGGACGTGAAAGGTGTGCAAGATATTCACAGAAGAAATATGTGCAGCATGTGATGTGGTGTGTGGGGTGAAGAGAAGACGAAACTGGGTGCAAGGAACAGCATGGTGGAATGAAGAGGTGAGACAGGCTGTGGCACAAAAGAAAAAGCATATAATGAATGGATGAGAAATAGGGGCGTGGAAGAAGTTGAGAGATGGAAAAGAGAGTTATATGTAGAAAGGAAGAGAGTGATGAAAAGATTAGTAAGAGAGAGTAAGAAGAAAGTGGATGAGAAATTTGGAAGGAATTTGAGTGTCAAGTGGAGGGAATGTAAGAAAATGTTCTGGAAAGAGGTAAAGAGAGTCAGCCAGGGTGACAATGAAGTTAGTAGGGGAGTGAAAGATAAAAATGGTAGATTACTCGTTGTGAAGGGAGAAAAAGTGAGCAGATGGAGAGAACACTTTAATAAATTGTTGAACATTAGAATGAAAGTAATGCGAGTATAAGTGGCTGGGGATTGGCTTGGAGAGGGAGGGATGTGAGAGGAGAGGAAGAAATCAGTAGGGTGGAAGTTGTGGAAACAATGAAGAAAGTCAAAATGGGGAAAGCCCCATGAACTGATGGAGTGTGTGGTGAAATACTGAAGCACGGGGGAGAGATAGTAGTAGAATGGATGTGGAAGATGTGCAGATTGGCCTGGGAGGAAGATAGAGTCCAGGAGGATTGGAAGTCAGGTATAATTACCCCTGTACAAAGGGAAAGGGGAAAAAGAAGTGTGTGGTAATCATAGAGGCATTTGTCTTCTTAGTGTAATAGGCAATGTATACGGTAGGATACTTATTGACAGAGTTAGAGAAATAACAGAGGAATTAGTTGGAGAAGCACAGGGAGGCTTTAGGAAGGGAAGAGGTTGTGTAAATCAGATATTCATTCTTGTATCTTTAGTGGAAAAGTTTCTAGAGAAAGGAAGGAAGTTGAAGTTGTATGCGGCCTTCATGGATTTGGAGAAGCATGTGACACGGTGGATAGACAAGTATTGTGGAAAGTATTAAGAATATATGGAGTAAATGGGAAGTTGTTGAATGATGTGAAGAGTATGTATGAGGGTGCTAAGGCTGCAGTGCGTGTGGATAGTGAACTGAGTGCGTTTTTCTATTTGAAGGTTGGGTTGAAACAGGGATGTGTCATGACTGTCTCCATGGTTGTTCAATCTGTATATGGATGTGGTTATAAAAGGGATACAAGGTAGGGCATAGGATGTTGGAGCGGTCCTAATGAGAGATGGCAGTGTATGGAAACTCCCTGTACTGTTGTTTGCAGATGATACTGTGTTGTTAAGTGAAGAAGAAGGGGAGCTGCAAGGCTTGGTGGATAAGTTTGGGAGAGTGTGTAAGAAACGGAACCTAAAGGTGAATGTAGGGAAGAGTAAAGTTATGGTCTTCGAGAGAGGTGAAGTCAGTGAATGTACAGTGAGGCTGGATGATGAGGAAATGGAAAATGTGAGTACATTTAAGTACTTGGGTAATGTGAAGAGTAAGGATGGAAGTTTGGAGGATGAAGTGCTTGAAAGGGTACAACAAAGAAGAAAGGTTGCTCGTTCCTTGAAGGCAATGATAAGAAACAGGGAAGTGGGCATGGATGTGAAAAAGTTATTACATGACAGTATTGTGATACCAACTCTAACGTATGGAAGTGAAGCTTGGACGTTGTTGGAGGGACACAAGTCAACAGTGAGAGCAGTGGAAATGAGTTATTTGAAAGGAGCCTGTGCAGTCACGTGGAGAGACAGACTGACAAATGAGGATGTGATGAAGCGTTGTGGTGTGGATGTGGAAGCATTAGGAGACACACATTGAGGTGGTTTGGCCATGTGGAGATCATGGAGAGTGAGAGACTGACGAGGAGAGTGTATGTGAGCGAGGTGGAGTGGGAGAGAAGGAGAGGAAAGCCAAGGATGAGATGGAGGGATGGAGTGGAGAGGTATATGAGAGAGTGGGGTGTGAATTGGGAGCAGGGCAATGAAATGGCGGGGGACAGGGTGAGGTGGAGGCGATTTGTTTGTGGCCACCCCGTATAAGGGATTAAGGCTTCTGACAATAGATAGATAGATAGATAGATCCCTTCTGGCCCGTTGTTGACGGTGGTATTAAGCTGATGGTGATGATGATGATGATGATGGGCAGCAAGAAAGTAAAATATCAAGGTAAATATTTCACACTTGTTCAGCTACTGACATACGACTTTACCCAAGAAACAAACCCTTGACAAAATGTTAGTGTAGATGTTAATTTTGCTCAGGGCTTTTCATACTGCATCACGGGATAGTTAACATCTTTTTTGTAACTGCAGCATTTAAGCGACATGACTATGCGAGATTAAGCTTTTTTAATAGTATATTATTGTGGTAATATTGCACGCTATCTATACATTTTATTCTGGCCGTCACATGACTGCTTGTGAGACAATGCTTTGTTATATTACTGTATTGCGTCCTTTCTATTATGACAAAACGAAATGCAATAGACATGTGCAGGTTGATCATACATTGTGTTATGGATATCATATGAGTAATTTAATGCATGATAAAATTACGACCCTTGAGGCCTGACACACGACGGTGAAAGATTATTGCAGTAAAGCATGTCCCTCATGGGATCACATGCATCGTCGTGGGATCGATTTTTTTGGTTTATGCTTTGGTCGGTCGCCTTGAAATTTTGCTACATATCGTTGTGTGCACCCAGTTGTCAAATAAATTATCAGAAGAATAAATCAATTGCGTTGTCCCAATATACTGGCACCATAGCGAGTGTGGGACTGCTCTTTTCCTTCATATGCTGTCAATCTCCATTCCTCCAAGCGTGGCGGGTGTGGAGCTTTAACTCGTCGTGCCATGTCTCAGTAACTACTTTATTTCGCCTAATTGTGCATCAGGGATTTATTGTTGGCGCTATACTCATGCCTTGGAGCATTGGCCAAATATTTATATGTGGAGGTGAGTGCATTTCGGTGTACATAGAAGTGGTTGGTGATCTCTACATTGTTACAGAACGTCATTTAGTTACTGGATATAAGGGAGACCTGTGCCAAGAAATATGCCAAGTATTTGCCAGAAAGTGCACGAAATACAGGTGAAAAGTAATGTATAGTGATCCATAAAGGTGCAATTGTTCTTTTGGAAGCACACACTGGGAACGGTGTGCTGCATATGATTTTTTTTAGGTAGTGCCGTAACATGAAAGTGGAAGGAAAGAATGCTGGTGTTTAAGTGATTATTTTTCTGTTTTCGGGCCCATGTTTTCGAAATATACAGCACTTTCTCTGTCATTTCGACATTTTCCACTTGAAAGGAGGGTAGTAATGGTGTCAGGCTAGAGAAAATTTGAATTTTACCTTAAATGATCGCCAGGAAGCCTGTGAGGAGGAGAATTCATGCCATTGGTTTTTGTATGCGGTAGATCAGTTGCTGCCTTTTTGGCGATAGTGCACAAGTTCTATTTTTTTTCTTTTTGTAATAACAGAACAGAGGAAGGAAAAACAAATGAATAAAAAACTAATCCATACACTACATTACTGGAGTCCTTCATTAATAAAAAAATCTGTAACAGTTGGACTTGAACAGGCACGGGTTGAAGTTTGGGAGGAAACAACTATGAGGAAGCGAATTCCAAAGAGATGCAGTTCGAGGAATAAAAGCATTCTGATAGGCAAACGTTCTGCAGTATGGCTGGGTGACATTCCAGTCATGAGCGTTACCAGATACCCGTGTAGCATGAGGGAAGGCATGGAGAGGTGGTACAATGGACGCAACTTCGTCTGAGCATTTGCCATTAAAATATCTGTAAAATAATGCAAGGGAGGCAACATTCCTTCGTACTGGTAAGGGATGTAGTTTATTTGTAATAGTAGGGTTATTAATATTCCAAAAGCATTGTTCTGAATTTTGTCTCTCCACATCCATTCCAAAAGGGTGGGCAATATTGCAGCTGACAGCGCACATTGCTCTTATGAATTATAGCTAGCTGCTCGTCGGTGAAAAAGTCAGAGACTCTGTACAATAATCCAAGTTTCTTTGAAGCGGTTTTAGCAAGTGATTTAACATGATAGGTACAGCTGAGGGCATTGTTAAGTAAAAGACCGAGACTCTCAATACTTTTAGAAACAGGAATATTAGTTGCACTGAAGGTTTAGGAATCAGGAAATATTTTCTATTAGTAAATTTTATATATTGGGTTTTCCTATCATTAAATTTGACAGTGTTATTTTGTCCTGTTTCAGTGATCTTAGATATGTCTTGATTTATGGAGAATGCTGTACCAAGTTGTGAGTTAGAGATACTGAACTTTGCAAATGGGTGTTTAAATGTGAATGAACTGCGAAGTGTTGAGTCATCTACATATGAATGGATGGGATTCTGGGTGATGGATAAGAGACCATTAATATGAATTAGAAATAATGTTAGAGCCAGAACTGATCCTTGTGGCACGCCGGCATTAATCAAGTGAAAATTGGAAAATACATCCTCTACACTAAGTTATAACTTTCTGTTACTGAGATATAAAAAAATATAGGAACAAAAGACATTACACCATAGTAAGGGGGCTTGGATAATAGGAAACGGTGCCACACTCTGTCAAAAGTTTTAGAAATATCAAGGGCCACTGCATGAGTTTCTCCATGTTGGTCGACTGGCTGATGGAAAGTATGAGTCAGGAGACTAAGTATATCAGTAGTGGATCTGTAGTTTATCAACAGTGGCGAAAACCATACTGTCAATCACTAATTAAGTTGTTGGATTAAAGATGTTTAACTATCTCTGTATTAACTACAATCTGAAATACTCTATCAACAGAAGACGTGATAGCTATTGGTCTGTAATCAGAAAGGTGATAGGAGCTTCCTTTCTTCGGCTTTGGGTGGATATTGGCTTCTTTCCATGAACCAAGGAATGAAGAAATATGCATACATAGTCTGAATAATTTAGCTAGAACATGAACACGGTCTGGGGAACACTTTTTCAAAACAATTGGAGAAATTCCATCTAGACCTGGAGCTTTGATGGTTAATAAATTGTCTAGGATGGATTTACATGTGTAGTCTGTATCTTCAGTGGAGAAATTTCGGGAGAGTCAAGTTCTAGTACTGGGACGTTCTGGCTGACTTCCTCTAATGTAGAGTTTCTGGCAAATGTATAGGCAGGAATGTTCGTTTTACCACTCGGGTCATTTACAATGGTACCATCTGAAGATTTTACTGGGGGAATGGGTGATGACTTCTTAAGTCAGAATATTCTATTGTCATTAGAACTGTTTAATAATTTAGATGTTTGGTTGTAAAGAATGTTTGATTTAGCAACGTTTATTACTGTTTTTGCATGGTTTCTTGCAATTTTATATTGATTAAGCAATTTACATTTTTTTATTTTAAGTAAGAGTTATATGCTAATGACTTTTGAGTTTTTGCTGTGGCACAGTTGTTATCACACCATTTTGGGGGAATGCAGTCTTTTAGTGAACTGTTTACTTGGTAAGAACAGTTCCATACCAGCTTGTATTAAGTCATTAATGTGGGACTGGGTAGAATTGATGCCACTGGAGATGAAAGCCTGCCATGGAATATCAGCAAGGTAATTTATGAATCCATCCCAGTTAGCTCTATCAAACTGCCATCTGGTTACCCTGACAGGTTCAGGACGGGGAGGCTGGGGGAACTGACTAATGAGGCTTTGATGAGATTGTGGTCGGAGGAACCAAATGTTGACAGTACTTCTAGCCTGTGTTCATCTGGATTATTTGTCAGGGATACATCCATGAGATAGGCGTTATGGTCAGGATTATCAGATATTCTGGTTGGTTGTTTTACCAACTGCGTGAGATTAAACGATTCTGGAAACAGCTCTCACTCTAGACCAGCATCGTCAGTCCTGGCAGAATGCAATAACCACTCTACTGTACATTATGAAAGTTAAAATCACCAAAAACAGTAATGTCAGTGTTAGGGATGAGGTTAAGGATACTCAACTGTGTGGATATGGAGTCATATACACTTGGTTCTAGAAGAAGAAGCATTGGGGGAGCAGTAAACTACACAGATATATTTGGTAATATTTAGATAATTTAGTTTATATAGTGAATAATCAAAATTAGCTGAAATGAAGTTCAAAATAGTATCAACTGACACTTCAGAATTGATGTAATAACAGATGCCACCCTTGTTATGAAAGTTTTTGAGGAGATGGTGACAAGGAAAACAAAATGGGGATGTCTCAGTACAAGGAGTGATTTGAGGTTCTGTGAGAAACAGTGCTAGAGGGGATAATGAATGGTGGAAAAATGAACGAAATTCTAATTGGTACTAAGACCATGGATGTTGGCGAAACATAAGGCCGAACCTGAACTTCTTAGCTGACGAGCATGAATAGTGTTGGAACAGCCACTGTCGGCACAGTCGCTTAATATCGACCAGGAGGACCCTGTGCCACCAGCTTACCCTTCAGGTGGTGGCAATTCGAGATACCACGGAATTTGCTGCTATTAATGTAGTGATCATTGCTAAGGGGGGATGGAAATAGGATGTGATATCTAATGTGCATGTAGTGTGGTGTAGACAGTTGAAAGTAGAGGTATTATGAGAGTATGCTGGCCTACTCTCTGTGTTAATGAAAACCCTGAAAATGTTCAGCAAAGGGAGATGGGCAGAAGCAGGTCCTGAGAGCTGATGAAACGGGAGCTCCAGCTCTCCGTGTCACAAGCTTGCCATCCACTTAGGGAGTACCTCCCTGTTCGACTGATGCTACAGTCAATTCCCTATGGCAAGAGATTATAAACACAGTGATTGAAGAAAATGCAGAGAAAGGGCTGACAACAAATGTTAAGAAATCAGAATGTGTAGTTAGCAGTAAGTAGGGTGATGTGGATATCAATGCAAAAATAGGAAATGACACTATCAGACAAGTAAAGAAAACATCTTGAAAGTTTCCTGATGAAGGACGGAAAAAGTGATGAAGAAAACACAAGAACTGATCTGGTCAATAATGTGTTGCAAAAATTGGAAAATATAATAAAAAACAGGAGTATTTCACTAAAAGTAAGAAAGAGAGTTTTAGGCCCGTATTCTCGTCGGGTAAGGAGGCTCCCTAATACCTTTTAACGATTTATTTTCCAGTCTGCCTACTAATATCCTCTGGTTTGCTTCTTGTGTCTTCCCAATACCGACATAGTTTGCAAGAACAACACACAAGAATATAGTAACGGAGCAGAATTATAAATAAATCGGTAAGGAAGAGGTGTTAGTAAGCTTCCTAACGGTATAAGAATGCCGCCCTTAGAGTATTATATGATATCGGTTTCGGGCCTCCACTGTTAACAAGCGCAAACTTAATAATTATATTCAGTCTCGGCTCATTTAATGTCAGTACCGGTAACTTATCTGTGTATTTTGTTCTGGATGGACTACCACGTGGTGAGTTTATTCACAGGAGAGAAATCGCCACTCTCTAAATAAGAACCAATCTTGAAGAACACTTTCGAAGACAAGACTATGCTTATTAATTTTATTATGGATGAGCTGAGAAAAGCCTTCCATCCATGCTTCTATCATCCAGTCCCATGTTTCCCCATGAGGAGCGTAGGAGCCAGGGGCTAGGCAAGTTGGTCTTGATATTTAAGATGAGAGTGAATTTTAGATGAGAGAAGAACCACAACCCTTATTTTTTTCAAGTGAATGTACAGCACAATGAGTAGCGCAAAGACGGTGTACAAGATCTACAACTACAATATGTATCATTTTCTAACATTGTGACCACTTCACTCTAGCACTGGCCTATGGTCATAAAGAAACCAGGCCAATTAATTTGGTCGTGAAAATATCACGAACCACCTCTAAAAATATTATCCCATCAAGAAGCACACACACACACACACACACACACACACACACACACACACACACACACACACACACACACACACACACACAGCTTATAGAATTTCATAAGAAAAAGTACTTATTTTCTGTTGTTGAACATACGGCAATATCATGGTCAGTGAAACTCACACACACACACACACACACACACACACACACACACACACACACACACACACACACACACAGAGGATAATGATGGATTATGTTACTTGAGAAAATGACCGCTAAATTTATTGGGAACTCCCCGAATTTACTGAAAGAAACTTTCAAGAGGATAGTGGGAACATACCCAACTTTCACAATTTTCGCTGTCAGTATTGGACGAGGATGCTGCGGCCGGGAGTAGCGATCCACCCTCCTCCAGCCAACCTGTCAATGTTAACTTATGAATGTGGCAACTGGCAGCGAGGCGTCGCAGTCGTGGTCGTCACAGTTGCCTGCAATACATTTCTATCTGTTATAGCCCTGAAGCTCAAGGCTCACTTCAGTGTGTATAAATAAAGTAATATCAATAGAGGGGGCTTGTGACACTTTGGTCTTGTAATACGTAAGTCTTGAGTTTTGATTAAAGTTATTGTGCTAATCGAAGAGCAGGAGGAGTTAAAGATGAATACAGGGAGTTGATCTTGATTTATTATCTTTAAAGAAAGTCTAAGTTGAGCAGAATATGTAGTACACAGGGACGTAATTAACTAAGTGTCGTCGGACCCCTCTTCTTATTTCCTCTCTCCACTACCTGTCGGTTCTGTGGCTAGCCCCTTTCCGATCTTCGATTCCTACATTCTCGTTTATCAGGGGTCGTGTCACGTGGGCTACACTGTCGTGGAAGCTTCTAGAACCCTGTATGTCTGTGTGTATGTAGTGCTTCCGGTGCCTGCTGGCATACTGTTCATTAAGTATTTGCTGAACTCATTTCCTTTTGGTCGATTCTCGCCGACACATTTCCTATCTCACACCCTGGCTTGGTGCTTCTATCTATCCATCTATCTATCTATCTATCTATGAGTTGTATTATTATAATATGGAGTCCTGACAGGCTCGTCTTTGATGATGATAAGAGGATTAATATAACTCATTGTTTCCCTAATATTGTACATTGTCAAACAACAAACAGACATAAAATCGCAGATTGGCTCCACTTCCCCATCTCCACTAGGTCTGAATCCTTCAGACACGCCGAGCGAGCTGAGTCGAGGGATTCATATAGGAGAGAGAGGGAGAGTGAATGTTGGACTGGTACTGAACATTGGAGAAATAAAGAGAGTAAGAGTAATGCAGAGGGTATAGGCACTGTGTCACTCAGTCCTTGATCTCTCTCTCTCTCTCTCTCTCTCTCTCTCACACACACACACACACACACACACACACACACACCTCGATAACATTCTGTCTGTCTATCTGTCAATTGCCAGACGCCTTAATCCCGTAAGGGTGGCCTCAAACAAATCGCCTCCATGTCGCCCTGTCCCCCGCCATTTCACTGCCCTGCTCCCAGCTCACACTCCCCTTTCATATACCTCTCCACTCCATCCCTTCATCTCATCCTTGGCCTCAACTTCCCTTTCTCCCCGCCCTCCATCTCACTCACATACACACTCTTCGTTAGTCTCTCACTCTCCATCCTCATCACATGGCCAAACCACCTCGTTGTGTTTTTCCTAACGCATCCTATCACATCCACATCCACACTACAATGCTCTTTCACTTCCTTATTTGTCAGTCTGTCACTCCATGTGCATCCATATGCTCCTCTCAAATAACTCATTTCCATTGTTCTCACTCTTGACTTGTGTCCCTCCAACAAGGTCCAAACTTCACTTCCATACATTAGAGTCGTTATGACAATACTGCCATGCAGTAACTTTTTCCCTTCCATGTTCACTTCCCTGTTTCATACTACTACTTTCAAAGAACCAGCAGCCTATCTTCCTTGCTGTATCCTTTCAAGCACTTCACCCTCTAAACTTCCATCCTTACTTATCACACTACCCAAGTACTTAAACGCATACTCATTTTCCTTTTCTCCTCATCCAGCCTCACTGTACATTCAGTGACTTCATTTCTCTCGAAGACCATAACTTTACTCCTCCTTACATTCACCTTTAGTTTCTGTTTCTTGCACTCAATCACCAAGCCTTGCGGCTCCCCTAGGTCTTAGCAACACAGCATCATCTGCAAACAACAGTACAGAGAGTTTCCTGCCCTCTCTTACTAGAGTTGCTCCATCATCCACTGCTCTACCTTGTACCCCTTTTATAACCCTACCCACATACTGACTGAACAACCATGGAGACATGACACATCTCTATTTCAACCCAACCTTCAAAAAGAAAACTTCACTCAGTTCACTGTCCACACTCACTACAACCTTAGCACCCTCATACATACTCTTCACTGCATTCAACAACTTCCTGTTTACTCCATATATTCTTAATACTTTCCACAATACTTGTCTATCCACCCTGTCATATGCTTTCTCCAAATCCTTGAAGGCCGCATACAACTTTCCCTTCTCTAGAAACTTTTCCACTAAAGACCGATGAATGAATATCTGTTCTACACAATCTCTTCCCTTCCTAAAACCTCCCTGTTTTTCTCCAACTAATTCTTCTGTTACTTCCCTAACACTGGTAATAAGTATCCTACCATATACTTTCCCTATCACACTAAGAAGAAATATGCCCCTATGATTACCACACACTTATTTCTCCCCTTTTCCCTCGTACAGGGGAATGATTATACCTGACTTCTAATCCTCTGGGACTTTACCTTCCTCCCAGGCCAATCTGCACATCTTCCACATCCATTTTACTACTATTTCTCCCCCATGCTTCAGCATTTCACCACACACTCCATCAATTCCTGGGGCTTTCCCTATTTTGACTTTCTTCATTGCTTCTACAACTTCCATCCCACTGATTTTCTCCTCTCTTCTCACATCCCTCCTTCTCCCAGCCATTCCCCAGCCACTTATACTCACATTACTTTCATTCTTTATGTTCAACAATTCTTTAAAGTGTTTTCTCCATCTGCTCACTTTTTCTCCCTTCTCCACTGGTAATCTACCATTTTTATCTTTTACTCCCCAACAAACTTCTTTAACACCCTGTCTAACTCTCTTTACCTCTTTCCAGAACATTTTCTTACATTCCCTCCACTTTACTCTCAAATTCATTCCAAATTACTCATCCACTCTCTTCCTACTCTCTCTTACTATTCTTTTCACCACTCTCTTCCTCTCTACATTTAATTCTCTCTTCCGTCTCTCAAATTCCTCCATACCCCTGTTACTCATCCACTCACTATATGTTTCTTCTTTTGTGTTACAGCCAGTCTCACCCCTTCATTCCATCATGCTGTTCCTTGCACCCCTTTTCGTCTTCTCTTCACCCCACACACCTCCTCACATGCTGCACAGATTTCTTCTGTATCATGCATACACTTTCCACGTCCCCCATCTGCTTCAGATCATATTTACCCAATCGCTCCTCCACTTCCCTCTCACATTCTGCCTTTTTTCTATCCTCTTGTAACCTTTCCATCCTCCTTGTAAGAACTACTTCCTCCTGTCCTTCCCATCTCTTCCTCCTCCACTTCATTTCAGTCTTGATTTTCACCACCATCAAGTGTTGATCAGAACGTCCACTCCCCAAGCCTCTATTTGCACTTGCATCCATTACACACTTTCTCATTTTGTCATCCACATACACATAATCAATCAATGCCTTCCATTCATTCAGTTCACCACCCACCCTTCTCATCACTCGCCACGTATATCTGTGGATCATTTTGTGTCTGAAGAGGGTATTGGCTATCACCAACCCCCTCCCGACACAAATGGCCACTAGAGCACTGCCATTCTCATCCACTTCTGCAGGCACACCCCACTCACCAACTACTTTATCCACCTTCGCATTCCCTACTTTTCCACTCATATCTCCAATCAAAAACATTCTCTCAGACATTCCTTCCAAACTTTTCCATGCACACTTCCACATTTCTCCAGAACCCTTCTTTCACTCTCCTTGCATGATCTTGCACTGGCACATACACACACATATTCGCCCACATTTGTTGTCTAACTTTCAATCTTACCCATACAATCCTTGAGCCAGCTCATCCATACTCTCCTATATTCTCCTTCCATATCATGCACACAACAATACACACTCCTTCTTTTGCCCTCTCATTCACACTCACTCCCGTGCATATACCCCAGCCATACTCCCATTCTCTCACACTCTCGCCTCCTCATTTAGTATCAGTTAATCCACATACATCCACTTTTGCACCCTCAAGCACCTGGACAATCTCTCTTTTTTTCACCTCATCATTTGCACCCCTTACATTCAGTGTCGCAGTCCGTACCGTGTCCTTTGCTCGGTCCTTACTCTTCACCTATTGGTCAATCCTGGTTCGAGGCTACTTGTTCATATTTTCAGTTAGCTGTATTCTGGAGTGGGGCACTAACCCTTCTCCAACCCGCTTGTTGTCAGGCAGGGAACACGTGTTGGTTAGTTATAAGGTTACCACTCAGTGCTGTCAATTATTTCCTGGTTTACAGGAAATCATTTGGCTTGCCACTCAATGTAGAGGTAAAATCAGTATTTAATTTTTTTGCAAACAATGCCGCATTCATTTGTTCGTATCGTTTCGTTTCTAATAAGCTGGAATAAGTTTCATTAAAGAAACTTTCGAGTTCGTAATGTAGATGTAACCACTAGCGCGCAACTGAAGCAATATTCGTCTGGCATCGTAGTAAATGGTAATAAATTCTCCAAATTCTCCGCATATATTTTTTTTTTTTATGCGAGGAAGAAGGAACCAAAGGCCATGAGCCCGCAGTAACAGTTCCCTCCAAGAGAAAAACAAAATACAATAGAGAGCCAAATTCAAGATCCGATCATTTTGAGATGCCTGGACACACTGCGTTTGAAAGACTGGAGATCATAGGAAGTAGGAAATACAGACAGGGGGAGACAGTTCCAGAGTTGACCTGTTGCATTAATGAAGGACTGGGAGTAACGGTTAACTCTTGCATTGGAGAGTTGAACAGTAAAGGGACGAGAGTTTGTTGCTAGACGGGTGTTACTCACCCATCGTAGAGGTGGAGGGATGCAAGCAGACATTTGAGAGGAGCAGTGACCATTAAAGTAGCGATAGAAAAGAGATAAAGATGCAACAGTGCGGCGAAGAGAGAGAGGTTGAAGGGAGTCAGTAAGAGGAGGAGAGTTAATGAGACGAAAAGCCTTTGACTCCACCCTAATGAGAAGAGCTGTATGTGGGGAGCCTCCCCACACATGAGAGTTGTACTCCACACAGGGGCGGATAAAACCCCTGTATAGAGTCAACAATTGTGCAGGGGTAAAGAAGGAATGGAGTCGGCTTAGCACACCCAATCTCTTGGAAGCAGATTTTACAAGAGATGTAATATGATCTTTCCAAGATAAGTCCCTAGTAAATGAAACCCCAATCATGTTCAAGAATGATGCAGGATTAAGCTGAATATCATTAAACATTAGTAACCGAGTTCCGTCATCGCCTTTACTTATACAAAGATTATGTAAAATCATGGTTAATGTAAGAAAACAATGTGATACAGCGTGTGAAATTGCTGAAAGCAGCTTTACACTCTGAATTATCATATTTAATTATTACCATATCATTTCCACACTGTCACAAATTTTGAGAGTAAACATTAAATGTTGATGCAAATAATACGCAAGAAGGTGGCAAACACAACAAAAGAAACATATGCCATCACATTTGATTACGGTATGTAATCATCCAAAAACATCGACAATTATAAGAAAATAGCAAAAAAGAAGTAGTTTTAAATTTGCAACTGACTTTATCCTGCATTAAAATCTCACACTGTGTTTCATAAATTTCAAGTCAGAGCTGCTAAATCAGCATTGAAATTGGGTTTGGTGAAAGCCGTTTGATGTAAATTCGGTGTAACATGGTATTTATTTATTTTTTTTTCAGCACTGATTTTAATTCAGATCGTTTGATGAAAGTGAATTAGTTGAATTTCATCACATACTTTAAGTTAATGACGTATTTTTTATGCAAGAGGCCAATGATAAAAAAAAAATATGAATGCATGAGAAAATGAACAAAAATGAGATTACAAAAACAATATGTGATAGCAATATCAAAGGTAGAGGTGTGATAAGGAGACCACCAGTGAGCTGGAAAGGCAGAGTGGAGGAATACATAAACTGTAAAACTATATCTATATCTAAATATGTCTCTAGCGTCGTAGATAGATAAATAGATAGAAAAAACAGATACAAGCCAATTCCACAACACTAATATCAATTAAATATCTCAAGTAACACTAGAATACTGTTCAGAAAGCAGTAGATATTTCTTGCAAACTTAAATCTGCGGGTGCCAGCTGGGGTCGTGGCCGAGAGGGCTGTTACAACAGGGTGCGAGGGACACACTTGCACCCTGTACACAGTCGTAAATCTGTTGGCAGAATCCGTCCTATAGAGGCGAATAGGACTTTATATATGGTTTGCTTGACAACAAGCTCAGTCCTGAATATTGCATACAAGTGTTGCCACTTAGCCATATCTTTTCTAGCCTGCTCGTCGGTCCAGTGGTGTCAAAATGTAGCAAGTATACGTTGGAATGACAGCAAGGCATCAGGCTTAAACACATGGCTCCCATCACCCGAGTGTAAGGCAGACACTCGGATTTACAACTTACACTAGGACGCCATAACCCCCCTAGTATCTTGCCGTGGCCCTCTTGAGGACCATGGCTCCCAGTTTAATAATCATTGAGCTGGTGGGATTATAGAATTGCAAATGGCAACACTGAAGGATCACTATAAGGATCTGTTCAGCTGTAACTTTACTTCGTGTTGCTGATATAGTTACTTTGCAAGAACTAGAGTTCTGCATATATTTACCGGGCTTGACTTCAGCATGTTGCTCTGGTAATGTGGGTTGCTCTGGTGAAGGAACATGAGCTTCAGTTTGAGGAGGTTGTCACAAGTTAGTGTTAAAATATTGTGCTTGCCTTTCCTGTTTTGTGGTACACATACACAGTAAGAAAACATTGTTTCTAAGAATCTAATTCCTAAGACTGCTATTTAGGTAAATAAAAATATTTTGTTAGAAATACTTTGTCCTTCCTAGTTCTCTTCTCGTATTTTTAGGATGTTCAAAAAGTGAAAAGAAATAAACACTTAAGAAGTCAGTTAATTTATGTTCTTCCCTCTCCAATGCAACAAAATGAATTTATATAAATTTATATGCAAGGGAGGGTAAGACAAAAATTACCAAGAACATAAAGAAGTTTTGGTGAATGACACTGAAATAGTTTAAGATATATTGGCTTGTAAAATGATCAGAAACCTAATGAGTTCGAACGGGAGTCAAAATATCCAAGGAGTTAGTCCTGACGAAACAAAATGGATTCAACCCAGTTTTTAACGCCAGAGCACTCTCTGTATTCACAATGTCATTAGGATGGGTATCTCTAAGTTAAGCGACTGAAGGAGTAAAACACACATAGTATTATGATGTACAGTATATACCATGAGAAAAGGTTTCAGTATTATAGCTTAATGAATATCTCGTCACACGAACGGGCTGAAAAGGTGGTGGAAGTTTTGAATGCATATGAAGTCAGCATTAAGGAAAACCTTAGGAAGTGCAGTCAAAGACCCAAACGGATAACAAATTTCAAGATGAGCATTCACATCTGAATACATAATCCAGAAGCTTTCAGTTAGAATCAGCAGGAGCAGCGATCATGTTAGGAGAGCGGTACTTGATTGAGGCATGATAAACGAATAAAAAACATTGCCAAACAACAGCATTATTAATTTTTTCGACATTTTTGTAATGGGTCAACCTTCTGAGATACTAATGACGCGATTGAACATAAATTTCGCTCAAAAGTGGGCTTTTCATCAGGGATGAAACCATGCATCTTAAGAGAACTGAAATCAGTAATCACAGAATCGATGATTACACTTTCTGGATGCAAAGGAACGAGCATCCTATTGCTACTGACAATAATACATGAGTTTTTGCAGTATTTATCTTCGTACATCACCGACTACACCAACAGATATTTTTTATATGACATCTCTTAGAGCAATGCAGGCCGGAATTCCCTAAGCAGGAGAAAAAATGGAGCATAATATGCTTGATTTCGTCTTTATACAGGCGTATCATCAGTACCATATATGAAGTGATTTTACCCGCGGGTGTAGTTGGAGGGGAGTAGTGCTTAGTCCAGTTTGTCAGTGTGCTATTATATCCGTCTACTGGCTACATTATATATATATATATATATATATATATATATATATATATATATATAGTGTATGAATATATACATACGAGTATGTATACAGTAGATCATCATCATCATCATCATCAGCCATTACAAGTCCACTGCAGAACAAAGGACTCCCCTAACATTCTCCACGAATTCCTTGGCTGAGCCAATCTTTGCCATGTTCTCCCGGCAAATTTCTCTATCTCATCTCTCCACCTCCTGCCCGGCCATTTTCTGCTACGCTTACAATCTCTTGGTGTCCAGCCAGTCAGCCTCTTGCTCCATTGGTTATTCCTTATTCTTGCTACATGGCCTGACCACCTCCATTTCTGTTCTTTTATAACTTATACATTTTCTTTTACTTTAGTCTACTCTCTCACCCAAGCTGATCTTTACCTGTCTCTTAAAAATATTCCCAACACTGACTTTTCCATTGCTCTCTGAGAACGAATTAATTTATTTTCCATCGATTTTGTAAGTTTCCAGATCTCACAACCATACGTCATATCTGGAATTATATTCACTATATACTTTTCGTTTCATACAAACTATCAAGCTACTTTTCATAATGTGTCTGTGTTTACCGAAAGCATTCCATCAAACTGTAATGCAACTTTTTATTTCTCTACCATGATCTTTCGTTAACTTTAGAATTTGCCCCTAATAATTGTACTCCTCGACTTCTTCAAGAATTTCTTCGCATATTCTGATGATGCTCTTTGGTGTTTGTGGATTATACATTAGTTTTAATTCGGTTCATCTTTATCCCTACTTTGAGACTTTCTCAGTTCAGGTAATTTAACATTTCTTGCAATGTCTCTGTTGTTTCTGAGATTAGGAAAATGTCCTCTGCAAACCTTAAATGGTTTAGCTTTTCTCCATCTTTGTTCTCTCATTTGTTTTCCCAGGCTAGCTTTCTGAAAATACTTTCTAGGCATGCTGTAAATAAATAATTTTGGTGAAATTGTATCTCCCTGACGCACACCCTTCTCAATCTTAATTATTTCCGAGTCCTTATGTAATTTAACTGTAGCAGTTCCCTCTTGATACATGTTTTCGAGCAGTTTTACAATGTTCTCATTCACTCCTTGTTCTCGCAATGAATTTATAATTGCTATGTGCTCCACTGAGTCGGAAGCCTTTTAGCAATCAACAAAATCTAAGCACATTGGTTTATCATATTCTGTAGTTTTCTCAATTAGCTGAGTCATTGTGTAGATGATTAGTAGTCAAATACCCGCTTCGGAATCCTGCCTGTTCACGAGGTTGGTTTTCCTCCAAATTTGTTGGTATTCTGTTCGTAAGGACTTTCGTAAAGAGTTTGTAAATGACTGATAATAAGCTAATGGGTCGACAGTTACCAAGATCTTTTGAGTCGCCTTTTTTATAAAGTAAAATATCTATTGCATTACACAATGTTTTGGGATTTTTTTTTTATACACTGAATAAATAAGTGAGCAAGCCTTTTTGTACTTCTGCTCCAGCATCCAACAGTAAATCTGCTATTATTCCATCTTCTCCTGGACCCTTCCCTCTTTTCATATTTTTAAGAGAAATATTTACTTCGTCTGGTGTTACCTCAGGTATTTCACTTGTGTCAACTGAAAAGTTAGCTATTGGTACTACTGTCTTTGACTGATACAGTATTTTGTAAAATTCTTCAACTCCCTTCACCATCTTATCTCTGTATTTCATGACATCACCGCTTTTGTCTTTCAGTGATGTAATTTGCTGCTTTCCTAGTGCCATTTTAGTTCGGACCTGTTTCAGACTTTTTTCTTTTTTGATGGTTTCTTTGATTTGATCCACGTATCTTTCTCTTTTCTTTTCTTTTTCTCTTGTTGATAAGCTTATTTAATTCCGCTTTCTGTTTCATATTTCTTTGTTTTTACTTTCCTTTCCTTTCTTTTTTTCATAAGCTCGAATGTCTTTTCTGAATATTTCTTGGCTTTGGTTGTATTAGGATGCCCTACTTCCTCCGCTGATACTCTTAGCACTTTTGTTAGTCTGTCATTCAAATGATAAATGTCATATTCAGCATTACTTAGAGACTGAAATATGTTCCTTATTTTCAGCTGAAAGGCTGCTTTGCTTTTGTTTATCATATACTGTATATATATATATATATATATATATATATATATATATATATATATATATATATATATATATATATATATATATATATATATATATATATAATCTTCCCTATCATCACCAATAGCGAATATCTAACACCCGCGCCACGGTGGATGTTAGATACTCACGGAAAGAGGAAGGCCTTGCAGATATTTAAGGTACTGTCTTAGATAGCGTGGACCATATGACCCCCTGTAGATGTACAGGGCTCTACCAAATACACTAAATAAAGTGGCAGAAAAATTATTACGTCTCACCAGAAACAACATGGCAGGAAAATGAGATTATTTGCCACAATCCCCCCAACCAAACATGAAATCCACTGTTAACCCTTTGACTTACCAATGACGACCTGGGTTGTCGTGCATTTGTCAACCTCTGACGTCAGTATGACGACTTTGCCCGTCATCTGATGTAATCTCTAAAGAAATATTTAGGGAGTCGTCATTTTTGTTGGATGACGGGCAAAAGTGGGTGGAGCTAAGCCTGCCACAGCTAGTGCATGCGTCCTCAATTGGTTTGCTTGGCTCAGTGTGGTGTGAACAGGTAGGATGTACAGCTCTTGACCTCCTGCCGAACACTTATGCTCCTTTTTCTCGCGTATATATGCGGCGTTATTATTTAAGAAAATACAACAAATAATGCAGTATTGGAAACGAAATTTATTCTGCTACGTATTGAAACAAAAAATATTATTACTTCTTGGATAGTTTTTTTTTGGCGAATATTTTTTTAAAGGACAGTGTAAAACTTTAGCATGTCAGCTAACTTCTACCCACTTTTTTTGCATTATATTTTGTGTATATTGTCTTTTTGGACAATGTACGACAGAGGAAAACTCTTCATCTTCAAAATGAGACCGAAGTGGCCTTTCTATGACAAATAGTAACTTTCCTACGAGCATTAGAAATAAAATATCTCTACACGACTGTTCAGAAAGCTCTCGAGCGAGAGTTGCGCACACAGCCAGAATGAACGCTCCTCCCTTTACGGGATAAGATTAATGATTTCACGGGCGTTCCTCTTGGATCATGGTGTACTAAAGGTCCAACTGCACTTTCTTCTGTGCTTATGGGCAGTGTGCCACCAAAAGTGAGTATGCATTTTCTCGGTAAATCAGAGACAGGGACATTAAAAAAAAAATGAAATCCATGAAGATCTATTCATACAAAGTAGTTAGTAGCTTACAAACTTGATACCATAATGACTGAATTAGAAAACATAAGTTGCGATGTTGTTGGTCTGAGTGAGATCCACAGAAGAGAAGATAAATTAATTCATGTCCAAGAGAGCAAGCACCTGTTTTATTAAAGAAGAAGGCAAAATAAAAGACTTAGTGCTGTAGGATTATGTATTTAACACAAATCTTGCAGAGAACATTGTTAAAATCAGCAGTGTATCCCACAGAGTAGCATGGCGTGCAAGTAGACTAGGCAAAAGATACACCTTGAAAGTAATACAAGTATATGCACCGAATTCTCAAAGCCTTTTAAACAGAAACATTCTTTGACGACATCTCCCAGACCATGGAAACAGAAAAGATAACATATATTCATTGGAGACTTCAATGCACAAGTTGGCAAAACGAAAAGTGGAGAAGCATTTGTGGAAAAATCGGAGTGGGAGAAGATAATAACAGAGGTGAAATGGTGGTTAATTTTGCTGAAATGTATAACATGAGAATAATGAACACATTCTTTCACAAAAGAATAGGGATAAAATGGATCTGGAGAAGTCCAAATGGGGAAACAAAGAATGAAATCGACTTCATTATTGCAGATGAAAATAACATGATCATAAGTGTCACAGTTATCAACAAAGTAAAATAGGAAGTGACCACAGATTGGTGGGTTGCACAGAAAGCTTTAATTTCAGAAGTAAAAGAAAGAAGCTGATTAAAAATAAAACAATATGCACAATGAAAGTAAGTGAAAACAAAGCAGCCTTGCAGTTAAAAATAGCGAACAGACTTCAAGCTCTAAGTTATGCTGAATGTGACATTATTTTCCAGCAATTTCTCATTGCCATAGTACAAAACCATAGGTATCCACTGATTGTGTCAACCAGCCTTTAGATCGATCGTACGGTGAGGGTGTTGCACTGTGAGTGCTTTGATTCTACACGAAATTACAGACCAGCAGTCACTGGCAAAGTGGATGAAAAGCAGAGATCCAAGTACACTACCCTGTGTTAAGCAAATTTCCATGAAATTAGGGATTAAAATTGCCAGCAGCCACCTTTCACTACTGTCTGTTAACTAAAAATGTAAACAACGCATTTAAAATAGAGCTACCAATCTGAATAGACTCCAGTTTGAATATGAATGCCTTGGTAACTATTCATAAGCAAGACTAAGATCCACAGAAATTAGTCTCGCCTGCTAACCAGCAATCAACAACATCTGTAGACCATTTGTAGGAGGGCATCACAGGTACTTAAACCCTTCCTTAATCCGAACTGGTTTGGTTCCAAGACTCTAAACTTACTGGAGGAAACTGAGCTTCGCTGGGCAAGCACTCACTGAAAAATCTTTGGTAAAACGATTGTAATGGGGACACGCCTACATTATCCAGGTAAAGCAGTGGCTGTTTATCCATTTGGAATAGGAGTCACTTTAGCAATAAGCCAGCGTAATGGGAAACTGTCCCAGCCAATACTTGCATGACAACTGTTCAGTCATTTATTTAAACTATTTCTCTATGCTCTGGTCACTATGCCGGACTTGTTAATACATTTAAACTTTTCTCTTTCATTATAACTAGTAATAATTCTCTTGTAATATCCGTCTGCCATATTATTCAAACATTTCACTTTATAGGCCATCCCCTTGAAACATTCAGCAGCACAATATTCCTCTGTTCCATTGCATTCCACAATTTTTTATTTCTAATTTTTAAACTCTTTTCGCTTCTCTCGCTTTCCATTTCAGAACATGTAGAAATCTAGGACCTCATATCTGAAAGCCATAGGAAAGGATGAGGCTGAGAACCAAGGAATTATGTAAATTAGTTTGGCTCCTTAGTTTACTACACAATCTCTTTACCATACAATTATTATACACATTTTAGGCTCATTTTCGCGATTTCCATGATCTTCATGAACAGTATGAGAGAGTTCCCCTTTAAGCCCGTCAGCGTAAAATGACACTGCCCCGTGACATATCCCCCAGCACAGGTTTTGTTTGTTGTCCTGTCCGCTCTTAACTCCAGCAACATGATAAAGAGGGTCATAGATAAAGACGGGAGTGAGAGGGGGTGGGAAGTGAAGAGGAAGGAGAGGTGGAAACGGCATCATTAGCGTTGCTGGAAGGGAGGGTGAGGGGAAAAGAGAGAGAGAGAGGCAGAAAGGAAAATGTGCCAATATCTGTAGATAGTGTTGTTTGGGTAGGGGAATGAAGAGGGGAAAGTCAGGGAGTATGAGAAGAATGACAAAGTCTTACCAGGTAACAAGATGAGCACTGAACAACAGAGAGAAGAGTGTTGTAGAGGTTGCTTGTTACACACAGTAGGGTGTGACAAAGTTGTGAATAACAGAGAGAGAGAGAGAGAGAGAGAGAGAGAGAGAGAGAGCAATAATTTCAACTGGGTCATTCTTTCCTCCAGTCGAAGAAGGCAGGAGAATGTATTTTGGCTCACCACAGAGTAGACACAAGCGCTTTCGTCACTGAACCGTCAAAGAGAAAAAATGGGCATGGCGAGTAGGGGAAAGGGTGAGATAGACTGGAATGCGTGTGGTAGGTGGGGCTGGGGGAGCGAAATAGGACCTGTAAATTAAGTGTTGTTGATTTAGTTTGTATTATGACTGGAAAGGCTAATTCCAAAATATGCTCCATTAGTGAAAGTGCTGCGAGAAATAATGGGTTAAGAGGACCCAGAACGGATAGAATGAGTTAAAATGTGGTGGGAGTCGGGGGAGGGGTCATGAGAGCATAGTCAGCAGAAGTGGATGTAGTGGGATTAAAGATTTTGATCCTGAACATATCTAATTCAAACCTCTCGCCGTCAGCAAGAACAGGAACAGAGTAAGAAAAATAAATATAAAAAAGATAAGCTTGAACTGTTCCGATATACCTGGTGTTTTGCAGCGCAGGTAAAAACTGTCAAGTAAAGGAAAACATTTTATACGTGTTCCCCCTCGGCTGTTTCCTCCATGAGAATGAGAAGAAAAATGGCCTTGAATTAGTAATTAGGGAAGGAAACGAGGAGGAAGCGGAAGAGGATGGAGAATCGTACCAGGGAGAAAAGAGTGAAAGAAAGACCGAGGCATGGGAGAGGTAAAGATTAGGAGGAGGAAACGACTTCAGAATTGTAAAGTGATTAAACTGGAGTAAGGTGGAAGAAGAGGCGTTAATGATTTGAGAGAGAGAGAGAGAGAGAGAGAGAGAGAGAGAGAGAGAGAGAGAGAGAGAGAGAGAGAGAGAGTAGTGTGTTTTAGAGTCGTGGGAAGGTAAGGTCACAAATCTCACTTCGGGTTATGAAAATGTTACTCATGTTATTTCACGTCTCTTTTTTCAAGTCATCCATCTCATCGTGCCTGTTTAACTCAGCACTGAATTATTTATTTCATTCTCTTCCCGTGTCTTGCCAGTGTCATTATTTCCCTCTTTTGACCTTTATGCTCTTCATATTAGGTAAATAACATATCTCCGTAGAGGCAGCTGTTTGCGATAAGAGATTTTAGTGTGTCGGCAATGAAGACAGATGCCTAGGAGACCAGCATGAGGTCATATCGGAAACTGTTTTACTCGGTCTTTCTTTCCTTCTGATGACATCGTTTTATTTTTTATTTTTTGTTTTCATGCAGGGAGTCCGGGTATCTCTAAAGTATCGGATCTAGAATTCGGCTATCCTTTTTTTTACCTCCGCCAAGGAGGTTATGTTTTTGCCTACGTTTGTTTGTTTGTCTATTTGCTAGCAGGATTACTCAAGTTTTGAAAGGATTTTGCCCAGATTTTTTTTTATTGAAGGGGTAGGGTATGGCCCAAGGAACGATTCATTAGATGCTGGTGGTGATCCGGATCCTCATCTGTATCCAGGAATTTTTAAATGATTCTTTACCATAGCAGGAGTGTCAGTCTTGGCAGAGGTTTGCATCTCGGATTACTCATGTTTAGCCTTTACGTTTTCGGGAAAAGATTATCATGCTTCCAGCTTATATTTTTTTTCCTTGGTTAAAAAGATGCTGGGTTTCAGACTTTCTTTGACATAAAAATACAGGTATCCAAATTTTGGTTCTATCTTCTTTCATTAAATGAATGTCGACTTCCAGCCACAGGTTCTTTCTTCCCCACTTGAAAGTAAGTCGGGTCTCAGCCCTTGGTTGTTTTTCTTTCTTGCAGCAGAGCTATATTTAATTACTAATCCAAAATAAAAAGTTAATTACATCAGTATGTCTGCATACGGTTTAAAGCACATTAATTATATATGTACGTAAAAATATGTTCGTTCCTTTGCGTCAAGTTACATTGTACACTCAAAGACAAAAGTCGCGCCGCTGCTTTTTCCGAAGATTAAGTGAAACACGTGAAACATTATGACACCTCTACCAGTTACATATTAGTGGTTGGCTGGCATGACTTCCTCATGTTTCATATCTACTGGTGATGGGATGACGATAAATGAACCCAGGAAATTCGCTGCATCCGAGGGATGAAATGTAAACCATATTATTTTGGTCAGGCGATGATCGCCTGGACGTTACATCTTACATATTACCACAAAACGTCAAGCAGACCTGGTATATACTGTACCTTGTTATGAAAAGGGATACAGTAGGATCTAGATTCATGTAGGGGGTGAGATTCCCCAACAGATAGTGCAAGCGGGAGAGAGGTGGATTAGGTAATTTAAGGAGGATGGCAGAACGGAGAACTGCCATCGTTCATGTCATCTCCGTCTTAATACACCACTACAGGACCAGGAAACAATCACAACGATGGAAGACAGCGCTTACAAACAGTGCTTACGCCGTGAAAGGTGGATTGAATCTACAATGAAGTACACGAACATTTGTGCCTAGACTTCGGTCTTCTGGGTTATGTGTTCGAACTCCAGCCAGTGGGATTCATTTCCTCACTGAAAATATTCGTTTATCACTATACAGTAATTCTCTCCTCATATAAAAAGTAGTTGAACAATTTTGTTCATAACTGACAGATAATAACAATCACTGCTGATAGGTATCAAACTAAGTAGAAATTAATAAACAACGAGAAATGATTTCAGTACAGTTCTTTAGCTAACTGAATTTCAGTGTTGTTGCCAAGACAGTAAAAGAGAGAGAGAGAGAGAGAGAGAGAGAGAGAGAGAGAGAGAGAGAGAGAGAGAGAGAGAGAGAGAGAGAGAGACGCTTAATGAATATCAAGCAAAAGTATCAGCTGGAATAACACAATAAGTAAGTTTTGCCTAGTTAGCACAAACATGCTGGCATCCACAGGTTCGTTACCTAAAGCAAACGTCATCCGGTGTCAGTGCTGCCAACCTTCCGTATGACACAAAACAAAGCGCATCAAAACTTGAACCTTTAAGAAGGTATTTTCACCAAATATCAGGGTACGTCTTACGACTTAGACTGTCCACATTTGATGCGGTATACTCCACTGAAAAAGCCATGCAAATGTTTTGTGGAATAGCGAAAGTTCGCATTCCTTTTTATTTAAACTTCCTCGTTTATACTTATTACGAATAGTATATTTGTAATGTTCTTCATTATAGATGATGTAATAAAAACACTGTTTAGTTACCGTAGAAAATATTCTTATCCGTATCTCCACATTTTAATAAACGATGTTCGATTGCGAGATAATATTTAAGGCATCACGTCAGCATAATATGGTGGGTCTCAGGTCAGATCTAAATGAGGTGTGTCAAATACAAGGGATATAAGGTGGGAATCGGATGCTGGAAAAAAAAAGAAAAGAAAAGAAAAGAAGAGAGGTATGAAGAAACATGGAGAGTTGGAGAAAAACAGAATGAAATAAAAAGTCACAGAGAGTGAAAAAGATACCAAAAGGAAGCCGGGAGTTGGGCGCGAGGTGTGTACAAAGCAGGGCATATATTCGGTCAGGGTGGATCTGTGGCCATCTCTAAAACTGACCACCTCCACGAATCCCTCAAGGATTCTGGGTCACAGTGGAGTGGAAAGGGAGTTTAGGAGAGAAGAAGTGGAGGAGCAGATGAATAGTAGAAAGAAATCCATGGAAGCAGAGATAGAGATGGGGGGCAGGAGGTAGTGAAAGCTAGTATGCAGAGTGAGTGAGGAAGGAGGGAGGGAAAGGGACATCAGGAGAGGGACAAGGAGAAACAAAGGACTGTAGGGAGAAACAGAGGAAGACAGGCAAATGAGAGACAGAGGAACGGACAGGAAAAAAATGATGACATGAAAAACTTACCTGGGCTAGGGGAAGACAGCGCCAGGCAGGGAAAAATAAGTATTGTAGTAAGCCATGGAGGGTCAGGGACAGATACTCTCAACCTGGCGCTCCCATAAGGTACAACTTTGGACAGCTCCGGACACCAGAAAGGGCTGGGGAGGAACAGGGCCTGGCAGAGAAAAACCAGAGAGATAAGAGAAAGGGAGAGGTAGGATAGAGAGAGAGAGACATGTGGTATGAAAGAAGAAAAACATGCGAAAAGAGACAGGATAAGTGAAGAAAACAGAATGACTTAGGAAACAAAAAATTACAAGCAAGGTTAGTAAGAAACGGGAAGACGATTTAATGTTGGAAGAGAAAGAGATCCAGGTAGAAGTGGAAAATAAAGGTAGAAAGACAGTAATAGAGAAATGGAAGAAAGTGGTATGATAAAAGAAGACAGATTTAGGGAGGGGAGGGAAGAGAAAACGGAGGAATATATAGATGCTGAAAAAAAAAAGAGGGAGGAAGGAAGAGAGAGAAGACAGAGGACTTTAAAGGGAAGAACATGAAAGAGAAAATATGAGAAACTGAAAGAAAAAGTGAGAGGTAGAGGAACGTAGAAAACTAAAGGGATGCAAAGCAAGGGAAAGACTAGGCAAGTAATGAAGGAAATGAGAGAGGTAAGGAAGTAAAACAAAAATCAAGCGGCCATAATTATCGGGCTTCTCTGAATCTGGATAACTAAGGAGGAAGATTGAGGGAGGGAAATAGAAAAGCTTAGGGAAGGATGGAGGGGAACGGAGAGGAAGTGAAGAAAAAGGTAAGAACTGGGAGAGATATAATGAGACAGGGTGTTGGGGACATACAAAGAGGGAGAGAGAGGAGGAAGAGAGGGAAACCACTAAGAGGAATTAGGGTAGGGAAGAAGGATTGAAGCCAGACAGCATATAGGAAGAGGGAAAGGGGAAGGGAGAAAAGAAAAGGAGGTAGAGATAGGTTACAAGAGTAAGGGAAGTTGGGATGATTCACGAAAGAGAAAGAAATGGTGGTAGGGATGATGTACGAAATAGAGACAAAGGGAGGTAGGGATTATTTATGAAAGAGAGAGAGGTAGGAATAACTTATAATGAGAAAGAAAGGAATATAGGTAGGACTGGCGGGAGAGAAAATGAAGGAGAGGGAATGAGATAGAAGCAGTTGGAAGCACGGAAATAAAAGATTACATGCACGTAAAACAAGAAGATAATTGCAATAGGCCGCTTGGTCCATATTGGGAAGGTCATGTCTAATAGTATGACTTAAGTATGATAGTGAATCAAGGATAGTAGAGAAGAAGACTCTCCCCCTCCCCTCCCACTGAAACCTCCAACCGCAACTGGCAAGAAAAAGTGAGAAGGAAATCCACGGAGCATAGAGGAACCGGCACTGAAATTTAGTAACAAGAGCTCTGTGGAACACCTGATATTACTGCTCTGGAAACCGAGAGGATGGTAGCACGGTGATATCGTTTTCGCCTCACGAGTATGAACGAGCAGAATGTCATATTACTGGTTACCATATACATACACCTGCCAATTCATACCAACGACAAACCTGGGAATAGATTTGACACTCACCTATATTTAGTGAGATACAAAAAGGATTTCCCAGGAATGGGGAGGGTCAGTTCTGGCTTATCTCCCTGTCCAAGGAGATGGTGCGTTGCTGCAGCGAACATCGTGCAGACTGATACAGATACAAAAAGTAGGAGCACAAAGAGGTTAAAAGAAGGTGAAAAAGTAGAGTAAAAAGATAAATAAGGAGAGAGAGAGAGAGAGAGAGAGAGAGAGAGAGAGAGAGAGAGTGTACGGTGCATTACCAGACGTTGAGGTAGTACAGTTCTCATTCAGTAATTTAACCCATCCTGTTTTCCTATCATCTCGACTTTTTTTTTTTTTTTTTCAGAGAATCACATCGGTACATTACAACCATTTCCACCCATGCCTCTTTATCTCTCCTTCCTCTTTAGCACTAACCCAACAGGTGTGAAACAGTAGCCGCAGCACTCACCTCGTAATTCTGATATCTCTGCTTTATGTACACCCGAAAGCACTAATTTCTCCCCCCTTGTAGCCAGAGCTGCGGCCAGTGAGCAGCCAGACTATCGAACACCGCACACCCTCGCCCCTCCCCCAACCCCAGTGTAAACGTTGTTGGATAGATGTGGAACGGCCGAAGCTGGTGACGTTACAATGTGTCATGATTGTTTTTATAAACAATCAGTACCAGTAGGGGTTAGCATATAAGGGTATTTAATGTGTCATACTGTGCTGTTATCCACAACATATGAAAAAGGCACGGAAATGAAGAAAGACCTATATGTACTGTGTTATTGTCTATATACTATAAAAAAACTTGCTGGTTCCTTGAAAGCAATGATAAGAAACATGGAAGTGAGCATGGAAGTGAAAAAGCTACTGCATGACTGTATTGTGATACCATCTCTAACGTATGGAAGTGAATCTTGACCTTGCTGGAGGGACAGAAGTCAAGAGTGAGAGGAGTGGAAAGGAATTTTTTGTTAGGAGCATTTGGAGTCCCATGGAGAGACAGACTGACAAATAAGGAAGTAAAAGAGCGTTGTGGTGTGGATGTGGATGTGATAGGAAGCGTTGGGAGAAACACACTGTGGTGGTTTGGCCATGTGGAGAGGATGGAGAGTGAGAGACTGTCGAGGAGAGTGTATGTGAGTGAGGTGGAAGGGGGGGGGAGAGGGAGGGGGAGGCCAACATTGAGATGGAGGGATGGAGTGGAGAGGTATATGAGAGAGGGGGGTCTGAACTGGGAGCAGGGCAATGAAATGGGGGGGGGGACAGGGAGACATGGAGGCGATTTGTTTGTGGCCACCCATTACGGGACTAAGGCGTCTGGTAATAGATAGATAGATAGTCTATATACCTATGTCCTATATTATAATGATACAAATAAGTATACTATACTGAACAACATCTCTTGAAAGATGTCTTTTCTCATCCATTCTCGCCCCCACCTCCGCCACCCTTCTCTCTGGGTTGCTGTCTCCACTAAATGTCTCTGTTACCCTTTCTTGATCCCTATTCCCGCCCTTTGTTAACCAACATAACCTAGGATAATGATGAAATGATCCGTCAGGTATTGATCATATTAATATTATCATACACCTCTGTATTAAGCACCAACAAATCAATAACATTCAATACTTCGGTATACCTGTCAACTATTTCATCCTGTGGTAAGCTGTTACCTGACATACATACTGCAAGCTGGACCTTGTGTTACAAGGACATACGGTTGTTTAACGTCAACACAGGTTATGTGTGGTTTTGGACGACTATTAATTCATTTGAACGTAGCAATTTACGCTATACATTATAATCACGTAAGGTTTATGTTTCTGTCATTATTGGATGAAAGAAACGAGTCAAGGATCGGCTCTGACGAACCTCAGACTCTCAGCTTTAACGAAAATATTCCTCTTGGCACAACAGTGACACAATGTATACGACTGAATGTGGGTCAATCGTATAAATAATGACACTGTGTCACTCTTGTGACAAGAGGTCGGCATATTTTCGTTATGGCAGAGAGTTTGTGGTTCGTCAGAGCCGATCCCTAATTCGTTTCGTTCATCTAATAATGACAGGAACATAAACCCTACGTGCTTGTGATGTAAAGCTTAAATTGACACGTTAATATGAATTAATGGACATCCAAAACCACACATAGTCTGTTTTAACGATAAACAATCGTATGTCCTTGCAACAGAAGGTCCAGCTTGCATTGTGTATGTCAGGTAACGGCTTACAATAAGATGAAAAAGCTGGCAGGTATATCGAAAGTATTGAGTGTTATTGATTTGTTGGTCCTTAATACAGGTGTATGATAATATTAATATGATTAATACCTGACGGATCATTCATCATCTTAGTTTATGCTGGTTAACAAAGGGCGGGAAGAGAGGACTAGAAGGTAAAAGAGACGTTTGGTGGAAACAGAAACTCAGAGAATAGGGTGGCATAGGTGGGAGCAAGAATGGATGAGAAGACATCATATCTCTCAACAAATGTTTTTCTCTATACTGTATTTATTTGTAACATTATTATATAGGATGTACTGTAGGTATATAGACAATAACACGTAATACACTAAGTCTTCATTCATTTTCGTGCCTTTCTCTTGTCTTGTGGATAACAGCATAGCATTACACATTAAATGCCTTTTTATACTTACCCCTACTGGTTCTGATTGTCTATAAAAACAGTCATGACACATTGTAACAACACCGGCTTTGGCCATTCCACATCTATACAACAACGCTGCACTGGGATCGGGAGACGGGCGGTGGGTGTGGGATGTTCGATCGCCCGGTCGCCCTCTGGCCCCGATTCCGGCTACTAGAGGGGGAGGGGGAGAAACTTGTGCTTTCAAGTGTACATACACCATTAGGGCGTGTCAATTTGGGGGGTAACATTAAAATTTGTATAATTTCAAGAACTACTAGCAATAAAATGCTGCATTATTGTATTGGGAATACAAATCACTCTACAAAATGTAGATTAAACAATCCTTACCTACTTCGGTTTTGTGTTGCAATGTGCCCGTATTATGTACAACTGGCGATATAAACTATAACACTTTAACACTGAATATTTCTATTTAAATCATCGAGAAATTACCAATTTGTAAGTATTCAACACGTTTTTACAAAATTAACCAAAGACATCATGTCTTTCTTGCTTGTGTTTTTGCCCATGAGTTCTCGGCTGACCACTTGGCCCCTGATATAGTGATCTTTTCTGTCCTGACTCTAAACATGAATAGTGATCTTTTCTGTCCTGACTCTAAACATGGGCTTCAGCTGTCATCTACTGTATACGCATCTCTCCACTGAGTGGGTGTGTGAAGGCCAGTTAGGAACAATCATGGGTTTCTTCACAAATTCATTGGCCTGTGATGTTGTCAGACAGCAGGTAAGGGGGGTTTCTGAGACTCCA